>NW_027448224.1:0-7500 GCF_038048845.1 Mixophyes fleayi
TCATGCGCATTGCGCTAGACGAACTGCGCATGCGCGACCCATCGGTCTTACTGCGCATGCGCGGCTACGATACTGTCGTGATTTATTAATCACAGACAGTCTCTAATTCTGTTGTTTCAAGGTGTAGTTAAGGGATGTAGTGTAAGGATGAGGGGGAGGATTTAGCAGTGATTGTGACAATGTTGCATACAATACATGGCGGTGGCCATCTTGGTAAAGGGGAATTCTAGTGGGATGACCTTTTTGTCGGCCATATTAGTACAGGTGATGGCGGTGGCCATCTTTGTAAAGGAATTATAAATAGATGGCTCCAGAAAACGGCCATCTTAGTGCAGGTGCTAAAGTGCTGGAAATAGTGGTAGATAACGGGATCTAAGGATCTCATGTAGGTGAACACAATATAATATATAAAACATTTAAAAATACACAGTAAATATATATAGGATAATGCATAAATAAGATAGATTACATATAATATATGCAAGTGAGTCCTTATAAATATATCCTAATCGTAATAGGGTAGTGGCTCAGATATGTATTACAATCATAGAGTATGCCATTATAAAATGTTAACTTAAAACAACATGTAACACGAGAATAGTTCAGGTAAAATAACCATAAAACATATAAAAAATACATAGAAATACGTATAAAAATACATATGAAAATACATAAGAGTCATAAAGATCATAAAAAGGTGCAATCTCATAGCCTTCATTAAAACCAGCAGGGGCCAAAGTACCTAGTTGGAAAATCCAGAACATCTCACGTCTAGACAACTTCGTCTGGATATCTCCCCCTCTTGGACCTAATCGAACATTTTCAATTCCTTTAAACGTGAGGGAACTAGGGTCTGAGTTGTGTATGTTAATAAAATGTTTAGATACTGAATGTGATTCTATTCGGTTTTTTATATTGCGGACATGCTCTTGTATCCGCAATTTCAGTGGTCTTTTAGTTTTGCCCACATACTTCAATCCACATGAGCACTCTAATAAGTAAATCACGGATGATGTTTGACAATTCATGAATTGTTTAATGTCATATTTTATGCTGTTGTCATGATTATAGAATATTTTCTTGTCTGGATGTGCATATTTGCACATATTACAGTGATTACATTTATTAAATCCCTTGATTTCCAGGAATGTTTTTTTAGTGGTGTTCAGGGTACTTTCTGGTATCATACTGGGAGCTAGAGTGTCTTTGAGGTTTCTGCTCTTGCGGAAAACAATGTCAGGTTTAGTAGGTAGGATACTAGCTAGAATGGGATCCATTCTCAATACTTCCCAATGTTTGATTAGTGTTGACCTGATCCTACGTTCCCCTACGCTATAATTGGTGATGAACGGAACATATCCAGTTTTGGTTCCTTATTCTTATACTGCATTAATTCATTCCTATTTGTCTCCTCTGTTTTTTTCAGAGCATCTAGTAGTAGATGTTTAGGATATCCTCTATCTTGAAAGCGTTGTGCATATATGGAAAGTTGGGTTTTGCATTGGGAATCGTTACTACAATTTCGCTTGATTCTAGAGAATTGTGAGAAGGGGATATTTGTTTTCCATCTATTAACATGGCTGCTCTTGAAGTGTAGATAGCTGTTAGTATCAACAGTCTTGATGAAATTTTGTGTTTCAACTTTATTGTCTGAGCCCGTCAAGACTAGATCTAGAAACTCAATATTGTGTTTATTGCGATTTGCAGTGAATCTAAGATTGTGGTCATTATTATCAATGTATGTTAAAAATGAATTAATGGAATCATCATCTCCTTCCCAGACCATTAGAATGTCATCTATGTATCTCTTATAAAATTTAATGTGTTTCGAGAAAGGGTTAGAATTATAGATATATGTTTTCTCCCAACTTCCCATAAACAAATTCGCGAAGCTTGGCGCAAAAATTGTCCCCATCGCAGTTCCACAGGTCTGGAGGTAAAAACTGTCTAAAAATTTGAAATAATTATGAGTAAGGATAAAATCAATTAACTCACAAATAAAATCTTTATGGTCTTGGGATAGATCGGGGTCAGAATTTAAAAACTCCCTGCATGCGTTGATACCTCTATCATGTTCAATTGCTGTGTAGAGAGATTGCACATCTATGGTGAGCCATGTATATTCTGGACACCATTTGAAATTTTCAAATAGGTTAAGTACACTAGTTGTGTCTTTCAAATAGGACTCTAATTTGGTTACATATTTGCTCAAAAAAACATTTACATATTCTGAGGAATGAGAAGTTAAAGAATCTATACCAGCGATTATAGGTCTCCCTGGAGGTTTATCAAGTGATTTATGTATCTTCGGGAGATAGTAAAATATAGGAATGATAGGGTTCAAAACTAGGAGATATTGATATTCTTCTTTAGTTAGAACATATTTTCGTAGACCCTTCAAGATGGTGTCCCTTAAAGTGGATATAAAGTCAGGCGTTGGGTCCTTTTGTAATTTTGTGTATGATGTTTCATCACTTAGAAGTCTCTCGGCTTCCTCAATATATGCTTGTCTATCCAGCAACACAATGCCCCCCCCTTTGTCCGCTTGCTTAATAATTAGGTCTTTGTTATTAGTTAGGGTTTCTATAGCTGTTAATTCTTGTTTAGATAGATTGGGGTACCTTGGATTCTTATAATCCATGTAGCATAAATCCTTCACTACCAATTCCTGGAAAAGGTCTATATGACTACTTCTAGATTCTAATGGATAAAATTTTGAAATAGGCTTTAAGCCTGATTTAGAAGCATTCTCATAGTTAGAAATTATTGCCGTCTCTTTCCTAGCAAAGTGTCTTTTTAATGTTAATTTCCTTGTAAATTTATTGATGTCTATAAACATTTGGAACTTGTTAGGTTTTGTGGTAGGGGCAAATGAAAGGCCTTTACTAAGGACTGAAAATTCTGATGTGCTCAGTTGGTGTTTGGACAGGTTAAAGATCCCATTAGTTCTTAACGTTCCATTGTCGATGTGGTGTATTTTCTCCTTATCTTTCTGAATGCCCCCTCGTTTTCCCCTTCTTCCGTGTGCCTGCGTTTCAGTGGCGAGGCTATTCTTATATTCTCTCTTACGTGTTTCCTGTCTCCCCCCCTTTCGTGTAACATACGAACTGGAGACAAAAAATCATCACTGTCGCTAGCATCCACCCTATCTAATGTAGTAAATCTATTTCTGAGAGGCAGGTGCTCAGCAGGGCGATTCTGCTGGGGACTAGTTCTAAATCTTTTCTGTCCATGTTGGACTGTTTGCCAGTTAGTATCCATTTTCGGAGGCACTATTTGGATAGGGGGTATTTTTATAGTTGTGTTGTGGAACATGTCTTTTCCACTGTTTTATGTTTTTGGTGTCATAATCATGCTTATCCCTCATAAATTTCTTCTCTTTAGTTCTAATTACTTCCGTCTCAACTCTTTCTAGCTTTTTATTGAGTACCTGTTCGTTAATACGATAATCTTCTTTATCTTTATGTGGTTCTAACAGGGAGTCTTTAATGTTAATTTCTTCCTCTACCTGATGAAACAATTTCTTTTTCTCATGGATAATAAGTTTTATGAGTTTAACTGAACAATCATGTAAAGCCTGGTCCCATTCTTTCATGAATTCAGTATTGTCAGTCCCAAAGGTAGGGGATTTGTTGATACGTAAGCCCCTGGGGATGCGGTCTACTGCAATGTAATGTTCTAGACCCTTCACATCCCACCAAATACGTGTTTCTCTCACCAAAAGTTTTTCCACATCCCAAAATAGACTATCCAGATCAGATGTTAAGTCTAATGGGTTAGCATTATCGTTAAATATTTTTTGGCAACGATTAGTTCTTTGTGAGATTCTGTCTGTGTTTCTCCACATTTTTACGTGAAGATTTACAATCTGTTAGTGCAGCCTTGTTAAAACAAAAACCAAAGTATAATGTATCCAAAAACGTAATAAACAATGGCGCTCACAGCAGTATTGTATAAAGTTAGTATAGAGAAAGTCCACACATACACCTCTTCCACATATGGAGGCAGCCTTCCTTATAATAGGTGGGTAAGTCCAGAGTCAAATGGAAAGTCAAACAAGGATACGGCGCACAATGGTGTGTTACTAGGAATTTATCCCAGGTTCAGTGGGGAAATAATATAGTCAATGAATCAAAGTTCCACGTTTGCTGGACGGTCTTATAGGACCAAGGGTATAAGTCCAGTTTGCACATATAAAAGACAGAATGATATAGGCATAGGATTAGTAGAAGCAGTGTGTTAGTGATAGCCCATCACCATAGTATTACACACCCAAAGGAAATTATATCGCTTATCTGTATGATTAATCCAAAGACTGGAACACAGCTTAACAACCACTTCACTTTCAATATTATGTGGTCAGCATACTCAGCAACTGCAAGTCTGGTCTCCAGTCAAAAACATCAGCATACTGTAAACATATCTTTCTTCCACTCAATGGGTAAGAAAAAAGGAGATAATACACTATATGGTGTAGTATTTCAAGGTAACAGTATTTAATTAGGATATTAACATATAAAATGCACACTCACAAAGAGTAATAATAATGCAAGCTTATCTGAAATTCAGGTATCAGATATACCATGTCCTCAGGTACAGCAGGAACCTCCCACAGTCTTCCACACAGGAGCGACTAATGGTGTGGTGACCCAGATACACAGGAACAGTTTGGAAAGAAGCCTCTACGCGTTTCGTCCTCAAACAGGACTTCCTCAGGAGGTAATAAGTGTGGCCTGAAACCAGGATTATTTATAGTAATGCGCATCGCCATTTTGCGCATGCGCATTGCGCTAGACGAACTGCGCATGCGCATTGCGCTAGACGAACTGCGCATGCGCGACCCATCGGTCTTACTGCGCATGCGCGGCTACGATACTGTCGTGATTTATTAATCACAGACAGTCTCTAATTCTGTTGTTTCAAGGTGTAGTTAAGGGATGTAGTGTAAGGATGAGGGGGAGGATCCCTGGTTTCAGGCCACACTTATTACCTCCTGAGGAAGTCCTGTTTGAGGACGAAACGCGTAGAGGCTTCTTTCCAAACTGTTCCTGTGTATCTGGGTCACCACACCATTAGTCGCTCCTGTGTGGAAGACTGTGGGAGGTTCCTGCTGTACCTGAGGACATGGTATATCTGATACCTGAATTTCAGATAAGCTTGCATTATTATTACTCTTTGTGAGTGTGCATTTTATATGTTAATATCCTAATTAAATACTGTTACCTTGAAATACTACACCATATAGTGTATTATCTCCTTTTTTCTTACCCATTGAGTGGAAGAAAGATATGTTTACAGTATGCTGATGTTTTTGACTGGAGACCAGACTTGCAGTTGCTGAGTATGCTGACCACATAATATTGAAAGTGAAGTGGTTGTTAAGCTGTGTTCCAGTCTTTGGATTAATCATACAGATAAGCGATATAATTTCCTTTGGGTGTGTAATACTATGGTGATGGGCTATCACTAACACACTGCTTCTACTAATCCTATGCCTATATCATTCTGTCTTTTATATGTGCAAACTGGACTTATACCCTTGGTCCTATAAGACCGTCCAGCAAACGTGGAACTTTGATTCATTGACTATATTATTTCCCCACTGAACCTGGGATAAATTCCTAGTAACACACCATTGTGCGCCGTATCCTTGTTTGACTTTCCATTTGACTCTGGACTTACCCACCTATTATAAGGAAGGCTGCCTCCATATGTGGAAGAGGTGTATGTGTGGACTTTCTCTATACTAACTTTATACAATACTGCTGTGAGCGCCATTGTTTATTACGTTTTTGGATACATTATACTTTGGTTTTTGTTTTAACAAGGCTGCACTAACAGATTGTAAATCTTCACGTAAAAATGTGGAGAAACACAGACAGAATCTCACAAAGAACTAATCGTTGCCAAAAAATATTTAACGATAATGCTAACCCATTAGACTTAACATCTGATCTGGATAGTCTATTTTGGGATGTGGAAAAACTTTTGGTGAGAGAAACACGTATTTGGTGGGATGTGAAGGGTCTAGAACATTACATTGCAGTAGACCGCATCCCCAGGGGCTTACGTATCAACAAATCCCCTACCTTTGGGACTGACAATACTGAATTCATGAAAGAATGGGACCAGGCTTTACATGATTGTTCAGTTAAACTCATAAAACTTATTATCCATGAGAAAAAGAAATTGTTTCATCAGGTAGAGGAAGAAATTAACATTAAAGACTCCCTGTTAGAACCACATAAAGATAAAGAAGATTATCGTATTAACGAACAGGTACTCAATAAAAAGCTAGAAAGAGTTGAGACGGAAGTAATTAGAACTAAAGAGAAGAAATTTATGAGGGATAAGCATGATTATGACACCAAAAACATAAAACAGTGGAAAAGACATGTTCCACAACACAACTATAAAAATACCCCCTATCCAAATAGTGCCCCGAAAATGGATACTAACTGGCAAACAGTCCAACATGGACAGAAAAGATTTAGAACTAGTCCCCAGCAGAATCGCCCTGCTGAGCACCTGCCTCTCAGAAATAGATTTACTACATTAGATAGGGTGGATGCTAGCGACAGTGATGATTTTTTGTCTCCAGTTCGTATGTTACACGAAAAGGGGGGGAGACAGGAAACACGTAAGAGAGAATATAAGAATAGCCTCGCCACTGAAACGCAGGCACACGGAAGAAGGGGAAAACGAGGGGGCATTCAGAAAGATAAGGAGAAAATACACCACATCGACAATGGAACGTTAAGAACTAATGGGATCTTTAACCTGTCCAAACACCAACTGAGCACATCAGAATTTTCAGTCCTTAGTAAAGGCCTTTCATTTGCCCCTACCACAAAACCTAACAAGTTCCAAATGTTTATAGACATCAATAAATTTACAAGGAAATTAACATTAAAAAGACACTTTGCTAGGAAAGAGACGGCAATAATTTCTAACTATGAGAATGCTTCTAAATCAGGCTTAAAGCCTATTTCAAAATTTTATCCATTAGAATCTAGAAGTAGTCATATAGACCTTTTCCAGGAATTGGTAGTGAAGGATTTATGCTACATGGATTATAAGAATCCAAGGTACCCCAATCTATCTAAACAAGAATTAACAGCTATAGAAACCCTAACTAATAACAAAGACCTAATTATTAAGCAAGCGGACAAAGGGGGGGGCATTGTGTTGCTGGATAGACAAGCATATATTGAGGAAGCCGAGAGACTTCTAAGTGATGAAACATCATACACAAAATTACAAAAGGACCCAACGCCTGACTTTATATCCACTTTAAGGGACACCATCTTGAAGGGTCTACGAAAATATGTTCTAACTAAAGAAGAATATCAATATCTCCTAGTTTTGAACCCTATCATTCCTATATTTTACTATCTCCCGAAGATACATAAATCACTTGATAAACCTCCAGGGAGACCTATAATCGCTGGTATAGATTCTTTAACTTCTCATTCCTCAGAATATGTAAATGTTTTTTTG
>NW_027448224.1:15000-57500 GCF_038048845.1 Mixophyes fleayi
CGGAATGGATGGGAAATGCCCTCAGCACTCCGTTCAGGCAGCAGGAATGGATGGGGAATGCATTCAGCCATCCGTTCCGGCGGCCGGAATGGATGGGGAATGCACTCAGCACTCCATTCCGGCAGCCGGAATGGATGTTGAATGCACTCAGCCATCTGTTCCGGCAGCCGGACTGGAAGGGGAATGCACTCAGCACTCCGTTCCGGCTGCCGGAATGGATGTTGAATGCACTCAGCACTCCGTTCCGGCAGCCGGAATGGATGAGGAATGCACTCAGCACACCATTCCGGCAGCCGGAATGGTTGGGGAATGCACTCTGCCATCCGTTCTGGCAGCTGGAATGAATGTGGAATGTACCCAGCACTCCATTCCGGCAGCCGGAATGAATGGCAAAAGTATGTGCAAAAATATTCACGTATCCTGAATAAGGCCTTTTTCACTTTTACATGGAGTTCTAGCAAATTGTATATGTATGTCAAATTTTATACTAAGCCACAATATCTTTGATTTATTCTCTATGTAAAATGGGTCTTGTATCCACACATCTTTCCTATTGTATGTTAACCACACTGCTTAAAAACGCTACTCAGAATAATACTGCTACATTTTCATTTTTAACGGCAGAACTGTTTGAAAATAGAGCTAGCGAACTTTTACAATAGAGACACTTTGAAACTCAGTACATATATAGGAAGTAGAAAATTATTGATTCCACACGCACAAGAGTCTTGGGGAGGAAATGAGCTAAACTCATTGCTCATCGGAGCTCCTCCTGTGTAGAAGCTCCGATACGCAATGAACTTAGTTCATTGCATTAGGTCTGTTTATAGTATTGGGGGATTTTCCCACTAGCGTGGGAAAATCCCCTAATACTAGAAATAGACCTAGTGCAATGAGCTAAGCTGATTGCGTATCGGAGCTCCTACTAGTTAGGAACTGTTTGCAGCGGCTCCTCCATTTTTTTTATTTTTCTTCAATCAAGCAAGAAGATTCGTGGATCTTACAAATATGGGTCCCCCCTGGCCGAAAAACAGAAGACTGCACTCAACAATGGGCCCCCACTGTGCAGAAGAACTGAAGAGATTTCAAGCATGTACATTTGGAAGTACAAATTTATTTGGGACAGGGGCAAGCATGGACATTTCGATACAAATGTATTTTTGAATTTGTTTACAGACATTTTTGGATTGAAAGCTGCGGACAAGAAAAGAAAACTTCATTGGGGAGTATATCGGGGATTTATTATTTTTAATAAATAATGTGGTGTAAATTAGGGTGTTTACTGTCATTATTGTGTGTTTATTATTTTAATAAATGTTAGTGGTTGTAATGAGGGTGTTGTGATTTTGTTAACATTTTTTTTGTGGAACTACAGGTCCCAGCCAGCCGTGGGTGTCAGGGCTTGTTGGCACTTGTGGTTCTCCAAGTGCCAACATGCCCTGGGTATGCTGGTGCTTGTAGTTATACAAGTAGCAGCATGCCCACACTATTTAGGGCAACCTGGCTGACTGGGACTTGTAGGTCCACAAAACAAAATGGCGCCTGTTTGATTTTTTTTTTATAACTTATATCGCCGTTATTACCCTACACCCACTGCCCAGGGGTGTAGGAAGAGCCCTAGTGCTATCAGCACTGGGCTGGGTGTCCCTAGGGGGGGGCCCGCTCTTTTTTTTGGTGGACCCCACTCCCTAGGGCCGTGATGGCTAACCTATGACACCTGTGTCACTCGTGACACGCGGAGGCAGTTTGACTGACACAGCAGGCGAGACAGTCAAACTGCTTGATTTGAACATACCAAATATTTTTTCTGTACAGTAGCCGCGGACGCTTCTTTGACAACGCTGCGGCTGCTGTACATCTCCCCGTCGGCGAAATGAAGCTGCTGTGCATGCGCGGTCGCAGCAGCTCCTCCCTTTCATATCTCCCGGCATCACTGGCTGGATTACCTGGAGCACGTTAGGGCTTGCACTTAATATATCAAATATTAAATTGTAAAAAATCTTTAGATCCTGCCACAATCAATCTTCTGTAGTGTTTTTATTATTGGACAAAAGACTCCATTTCTGGTGAGCCTGCAGGGTATGCAGAGCTGTGTGATTATTTATAAATATTGTATTATAAGATTAAAAAAGTAGAGGATTCCTCTACTTTTTTAATCCTGTAACAGTGATGTGTTTATACAACACGCTGCTAGCAAGCAGCATGTTGTATCTGGCATGTTTGAAAGCAAACTCTTCTGAGTTTGCTAAATCGCAGCTTCATACATTTGAGACTTGTACAGCTGCAGTGGCAAACAGTCGGGAGTTTGATCTCTCGATTTTGCAAATAGCGATTTTGACAGAAGCACAACTCTGGCGATTTTACATGAAATCTCAGCTTCATACATCTGTGAGTTTCAACTCTTCCGAGAAAATCGCTGGGTTTGCAAAATCGCACCTTGATACATTTACCCCTAGGACTCCAGTATGACAGGCGATGGGAGATCCTAATTTAACGTGTCAGCATGCTAGCAATTTTCTAATTGGAAATAAACTATTATTTGGAATGCCGGAGTGATATTACTCTAATACTGTAAAAGAAACTCATTCTATTTTGTTGGGTCTGTTTTGGTACATTAGATATGGTCGAGGATGCTTATGTTCTGCTTCCCGTGACGATCTCCGATGTATGTGTAAAACAGAGGATTGATTGATTGACCAATTACTATTCATGCTCTCGTGTTAAGTGATGTATACTTAATATAACATAATAAAACATTGGACATTGATGCTCCTTTGAATTAACATTTAGAATGAATAGCGCAACAGATATTACTAGATGACTTATGAAGAACATAATTTTCAGGGTAATAAGATCGGACATTTACAACCCTCTGATTTATTAAAGTAATTCTATCATTTTAAAATAAGCATTGCTCAATCAATTGTATGTGTGTCCAAAGCACATGGTGGTTTATTTTAGCAGATGTAAATAGTCAACAATTCAATACATTAACATATTATAATACAGTACAGTACAGCACAGCCAATACCAAAAGTTACATACATACATACCGCTGCAATCGCTGCGCTTCCATGGGTCCCATTGGAACAGTGTATCTGTTAGATAACTGTGGTCAGAGTTGACTGACCCTGATGGGGGATGCAGCTAATATATACAGTCAGTGTTTCATTGTGAACAATAGAGATGACGTAGCTTGCTTCCATAGGTCCAGGCACAGGGTGGCTTTAGGGTTTGCTCCTTTCATAGCCAGCATCACACAAAGGTTTATTCCCTAATATCAATAACTAAAGTATGCAATGTGCGATCTCTTCGCCGACTGCACCGGACAGCTGCTGATGATTAGGGCTTCAATATATCAGGCATGACACCTTTCCTATAACCTAAACCTTTAATAACACTAAAATGTACATATAATCATATTATATAAACTAATAATAAACCAAATGCTATCTGCTCATAAATTACAGTGTAACGGAACCGATATGAATTGTATAAATAACTAAATGTTGTAATGCGAGTGTGTGCGTGCGTATTTTACCATGCGATCGCATCACGGCTTACGCTTCGCAACACGCACGGCAAACCAATATTAAACCAATATACTTTCGTTCATCCAATTATACGACTTCAACAGTCCACCCTTTGGTAGTATAATAAACTATCACCTTAAAGATGTTATATGCAGGATCTCAGTACCACGTTTCAATGACCACGCTGTTTGTAGATCTAAACAAGTTATCATAAGAGAGAGTCTTAATCCTCTAAACGATTTCTTCTTTTACTATAAACCGTACACTTCTGGAGCTTGGAGATAACCTTTTGTATGCCCTTCAAGGGTGCAATAAAACACTTAATACATTATTTGGAAAGGTACAAGGTACAGTAGAACATGTATCAGCTATACAGAATTCTCTACTACAGTTCTTCAAGTTTAACAAGTTCTTCTGTCCAACGCATGTCTTTAAGCTCAGAATACATTTAAACACTTCATGTTCATCAATAGCATCATCCTATGTCTATCAATAATGTCATATACAATCTCCTTCAGCTTGCATTAATATACACACTTCTAATAATGTCATCAGTTCTTTTCATCAACACTTGTGGGTGGGCTATTGTCTGTTCGTTCTTCCCAGTCTCCCAATACTCAGATTTAACAGTGATCGGCTTGCAAAGCATTGGGAGACTTCAGACTAAGGGACCTAGGTGTCCTACTTTTTCCCTTAGTGACCTCCCGCCTATAGTTCGGGTACCTCAAGAATATTTAGTGGAAAGAGAACTAATCCTACTTGATATAATCACT
Source organism: Mixophyes fleayi (assembly GCF_038048845.1). NCBI lineage: Eukaryota > Metazoa > Chordata > Amphibia > Anura > Limnodynastidae > Mixophyes > Mixophyes fleayi. Next base: position 19,307 of record NW_027448224.1, read on the forward strand.
GAGGCACGTGTGAGCACGCCCAGCACTTTGTTTGGTCTAAAACCTTACCCTCCCAAGAATGATAATCATTCTCAAGGATGCCTGCTCAAGTCCGAATATTACTGGACTGGCATCGCTGGGTGTATCTCTTTTCTAACCATGGGGTCGCCGTACTTACGGACGTAATGCTACTCAGACAATAGCCCCTCGCACTTTCTCCAAGCTCCAAGGTTTCTACATTTTCCTTTACCCCTGAATTGAATAGAGTAATTGGCTGGACTGATTATGCTACTAACTTCTTCCTCCCCAATACCTCCTTATCACTACCTGAACCAGTCTCTGTCACCTGCTAATAATCAAAAGAATTAACCACCCTGAGAAGAGAATGAAATGAGAGAACACAAAACAGGAAAAACTACAACTTCATGCTGGACAACAGTTTTAGCCTTTGGCTCAGGTGCTACTAACTGCATTCGAGGCCTTCCAGTACAGACTCATGAGTGCCCTTGGACCCTTCTCTGAGTGTTGGCCCCTCTGCAGTGGGTGGAATGGGCACCAGTGTGTCTCTGCTACCCTTGAAGCCGTGATGCTGGTAGCCTACACCTGGTACCTGTCTGTCAAATAATCTAAGCTTAAGAAATTTCTGCTCCACAACTTACTCTCCCGATCCAACATCCTGACAGTTAGTGTGACCTTTCAGGAAAGTGTTTTGGACGTTCTTGGTTGCTGTCTCACAATTTACCTTCTCTCAAGATCTAACCTAGCCTCCCAGTTACAATCTCATCTCGCGAGGGGTCAAGAACATTTCAAAAACTGACAGGTTAGGAGTCTGCCCAGGAGTGATCTTTTGGTAGCGGGAAAGGACTAGTGGCCGAAGCTATCAGTCACTTCAATCAAGTTCCAACTCTTATCCTATTCAATTCGTTCTACCGAGTACCACTACTTTATGTTCACACTGGTTTATGGTTAATTCAAAGTATGTGATTTGTTACCACTACTCATACATTATACCTCTATTATCAATAACATGAATACCCCTATCATCTATTATAACTCTAGGACTATCACATTGAATAACAAAAGCTTTGAGTATGATACAGTAATACATTAGACACATTTCAATACACCTCTACCCAGACATATTTCATTGGTACACCAGTGTATACTTGAGGATCCTGCATGGTGGTAATTGGATGATGTGTATTTGTTTTACCTGGAGGAAAACCCATCAGCAGGAGGGATATGGGATGGCACTATTGGTCTACCTTGTCCATCTCTCCAGAGTCCACCAGACTCCTCACCACATCTCTTCACCTTCCAGACAGTTTATTCCTCAGGTAACACAAATCTTCCTATATTAACCAATATGTGTATGCGTGCATGTGTGTGTGTGTGTGTGTTCACATTTTAAAACTTAAAACAATACAACGAAAAACAAAACAAAACATAGATTTGTTAACTGTAACATAAAACCCTGCTGTCTATTTGACAGCTATGTTCGCCCTGGTGTGACAGCCATGTATGGTCGTGTGTGTAAGTGTGGACCTTACTAGCAGCTACTTCAGTTGGTAACTGTGTCACTGTATAAAGTCCTATATGTAGTGTCCTAATCATGTGCTGGTATTGCTATAAAACGATTTCTCAGTCACCTAAACATCGCCCCCTTGACTAGAAAAATGCTGAAGACCAATGTATATCAATCGATTTTCCCTCTGCCAACTCACATGTGTCATTCTCAGTACCTCACATTCAGCTACTTGACTAAGTAGGAAAGGCAAAGGGGTCTATTTCTATAACACTTTCTTCAAATATAACAGTATCCAGTACATGCCTGTCTAACAGTGAAAAAAATATAAAACATGAAAATTCTACATTTTCTAGGGTTTCACATTATGTCGTATCTTGTGGTATAAATCCTACTCTAATATTCTATACAGAGATGCATATCTGTATGCCTAACCTCCAGCAATCTCCAATCCACCCTTTGTGCATCCATATAAAGGCACAATTTTGTACAGGAGGCACAAATCATAAAACAAAAAAAACAAAACAGATATGCAATCTATAAAACATGAATCGTATTTCCACAACAGAACCTTTCTGCTTAAAATCAGCAGTTTCTATACACATGAAAACAAAACCCCTGACTGTTTCTGTAACTCATGTCAATCTAGTGTGTGTATCTCTGAATTTGTCTTATGTAAAAAAATAAAAATATGTTTTAGCCCCATTGTTGAGACAGTGTCTGATTTTATCTCTACCAGAGCAGAGAGAGAGAGAGAGAGAGAGGGAGAGAGAGAGAGAGGGAGAGAGGGAGAGAGGGAGAGAGGGGGAGAGAGGGAGAGAGGGAGAGAGAGAGACTAGCGTTTGTGTAAAAAAAATGAGAAATAGGAAAGCAATGAATGATGGGAATATAAAGATTTGAATACAAACATACATGCAGAAAGGGAGATTTTTTTTACAACAAAATGACAGCTGGATTGGACTCTGACTCTATGGGGAAATGGCTGTATTCATTCCACTGCTCCCCTTAGCTATTTGCTAACTATGACCCCTCCCCATACTTGACTAGGGGGTCTTAACAGTGCAATCCAGCGTCGTCCGTCATTTTTTCATTAAGAACTCGGTATCTCATTGACAACATACCTTTTCAACGGACTTTCCTAACTTATAATAGAGAAATGTAAAAATTAACTGTTGATGACTCATCCGAGATACATAAACGATATTTTGGAGCAAAGTACGTATATACTTCATTGTTGGATAATGATTCTCAGCCAAACAAATTATCATGAGACACTGCAGCCTAACAAAGAGTGTTCCATTTGTCTATTGTTAATTAGTCTTTCAAGAGTAATTCTTCTATTTCTCTATCTCACCCCTTTTAAACACTAGTCTATACTTCTTTTGTCTGCCTTTATCTGTGAAGAAAAGACAAGATAGTTATCTTTAAACAACAAACAAACCAAACATTCTCATTCTTTTCCATCGGCCAGCGATTTAGGAAAGCAAACATGTGACAACATAAAACAAACAAACAAAATCAACAAAGATTACCGTTTAAATAAGTTTCTTTCTACATTTTGCACCTTAATACTTACCACAGATTAACTCTAGAGTTGGCTATATTTCTCCCCCAAAATATTAGTTGTTACAGAGTGTGCAATCAATTGTAGGGGAACCTCTGAGAGAAGTGTACGCCTCTTTTGTGGATGTCTATGTGATTTCCAACCCAGGTATCCATTCTTCTCTCTACACAGTTCCTACTCATGTGTCCCTTCTTACGGCAGTAGAAGCACGTCCCTGTCATGTCTGCACAATGTTTTTGCTAGGTGTCCTATTTTATTGCATTGAAAACACTTCCTCAACTCATGTTGTTTCACTTCCTTTTTACAATATCTCCTAATGTGTCCTTCTTCTCTGCAATTGTAACATCTCACTATTCTGGGTTTCCTGTTATGTAGGTTGTATGCTGGTGGTCGTGTGTGCAGTCCCTCTAGTGCTGGGATACTTACCATCATTTCCCTATCACTTAGTGTCTCTTTCTGTTCATTTATACTTTTATCATGTCCTATACCTGACTCCCTGAGAGCACTTACAGTGATTCCTCTCCAGTTTGGTAATGAAGTTTGCACCCTTCTTTTCAAGTTTTCCCTGAGGCCATCCATTAGAACTTTAACAGCAACCTCTCTGTAGCGTACATTATCTTTTATGTCGGGTACCCCAGTATATTTGCCCATTGCTATCAGAGCTCTGCAAAAATAGTCTGTTGCATTTTCACTATCTTTTTGCTGGATAGTAAAAATTTTACTCCAGTCCACTATCACTGGAAAATATATATGGCCAACTGTGTGATTATATGTCTAATATTGTCCTGATTATCATCCTCGGTTAAGGATTCATCCTCCTCCAACATACAATCCTTAATGAACTTTTGTATATCAGTATTGAGAGGAAGACAGGTCTTTAATAATACTTGCCAATCGTTATTAGTTGGCTCGTACACATTACCATAATATCTAATAAACTGCTGACATTTGGTCAAATCTTTCCTAGGATCAGGGAAATCAGACAAAATTGAAAATGTTTCAGACCTAGTGCATGGATTATGCTTTGCTACATGTTTCAAGGGAACATCACTATCTCTATCCGCTTTCCCATTGGGAACTGCTGTTGTGCAGACAGGATGCAAGTCTACCAAATCACTAAAACTAGTTGCTGAAATTGCTGCTGCAGTACAATGGATGTCTCCCCCTGTGTTAACCTTTTCATTATTCTCACCACTTTCAGCCGCTGCCCCTGCTGGTGGGACCGTTCCTTTTCTTTGTCCTGAAACATTACTTTTAACATTACTTAAAACAACATACAAGTTACTAGTTACAGTTTTTACATTTTTGGTATTGGCTGTACTTCCCGCCCCGACCGAATTTGTCGGGGGCGTGTTTGCGCTCAGTTCGCCACGCTTAGCAATGCACACTTCCTGAATGCTTGTTTCCGGTACGCTTACTTCCGCTAAACACGCGTTTTTCGCTACACTCACTTCCGCTGTGTGTTCGCTGCTCTGCCACTTGTTACCTTCCATTTGCCACGACTTTAAACAATCATTATGTGCATTTCTCACTTTCGTTGACTTAATCAACCGTACTTTATCTTTTACGTTATTTAGTACCTCTGCATTAAAACTCCCTATTGTTGGGAAAGGCCTATCAGAATCTTTGGTCATCTTGACCCACGTGTCACAATACACAGTTGCGTATGCACCATATTTCTTACACATGAGAAATCTCGCTGAATCAATAAGGCATTCTTTAGGCAGTAAATTGGCCATCTCTAGCGTGTGCTTAGCACCCATGTTGAACAATAGGGTTCCAGAAATATAATACAATATCCTGCCACTACTCTCAACACTTTGTCACCCGCAATCTATCGCTAGAGATATTTTACTGGCCTGTGGATGTATTTGCTACAAGCCGCGTCCACTCGCTTCCTCTTGTCTTAGACAAGGACCCCTAATACAGAAATATCAATGCGGACTAAGGGGTTATCAGCTCCTCGATTACCCCTGACTCTCCAACAAAATCTGTTGAGTTTATTATGCCCGGCAGCATCCGGTAAAGTCAATTACCAGCCTTACCACATAATTCCTCCCCGTTGCTCCCAAGTCGCAATTACGGCTTTCAATATTCTGCCACCATATAGGGTCCCAGGAATATAAAAATATCCTGCCACAATATAGGGTCCCAGAAATATCCGTGCCGTGCGGTGCAATCGCAACGCTTACAGATACTAATTATCAGTAAACGATGCAATTACCCTTGGGTGCACGTCGCGAAAACTTATTCAGTTTCCGCCCCCCGGTATACCTGCCTTGTATACCGTACACCAGTTGGGCACCTGCCTCGTCAAACAGCAACTGACACTCTATTTTACAATAGATAAACCCTTAGTGTATTTAAAGTCAACAAATCACACGACATACACCTTTTCTGCGCAGAAAATAAAAGAATTCCCAACAATAGTAATAATGTCCCAGAGGTTTTCACAAGTGATTTATACTATGCATGTATAACTATCAAACCGATTGTTTAACCACGTGGCAAATCTACCGGAAGTTCGCGTACGCACAGCAGGAAATACACATACGCTCAGCAATGCAATACACTTTAAAACGTAAAACAACAATAAAAATAAACATTTTTCTTTCTTGTCCCTAGATTCCAATTAGCGTTCCTTCAGTCTATGCAACAACGGACATCCGGTCTCTCAACACAAAGTGAACCACAGGTCTTGAACACATTACGTTCTTTCCTGCCATGCGACGCATCCGTCAATCCACCCTTTGTTGAGGAACAGAATACCATGAGCGTTGCATACCTGCCGATAACGTAACTCCTAAACTCACGAGCCTCCAAATTATTAAAGTAATTCTATCGTTTTAAAATAAGCATTGCTCAATCAATTGTATGTGTGTCCAAAGCACATGGTGGTTTATTTTAGCAGATGTAAATAGTCAACAATTCAATACATTAACATATTATAATACAGTACAGTACAGCACAGCCAATACCAAAAGTTACATACATACATACATACCGCTGCAATCGCTGCGCTTCCATGGGTCCCAATGGAACAGTGTATCTGTTAGATAACTGTGGTCAGAGTTGACTGACCCTGATGGGGGATGCAGCTAATATATACAGTCAGTGTTTCATTGTGAACAATAGAGATGACGTAGCTTGCTTCCATAGGTCCAGGCACAGGGTGGCTTCAGGGTAAACAGTTCATAGGCTGATTCAATCTAAGGAATCCAAAGGAGAGGGTCGTCTCTCCAGGGGGTCTGCTCCTTTCATAGCCAGCATCATACAAAGGTTTATTCCCTAATATCAATAACTAAAGTATGCAATGTGCGATCTCTTCGCCGACTGCACCGGACAGCTGCTGATGATTAGGGCTTCAATATATCAGGCATGACACCTTTCCTATAACCTAAACCTTTAATAACACTAAAATGTACATATAATCATATTATATAAACTAATAATAAACCAAATGCTATCTGCTCATAAATTACAGTGTAACGGAACCGATATGAATTGTATAAATAACTAAATGTTGTAATGCGAGTGTGTGCGTGCGTATTTTACCGTGCGATCGCATCACGCCACGTGTTAAGTGGCGTACGCTTCGCAACACGCACGGCAAACCAATATTAAACCAATATACTTTCGTTCATCCAATTATACGACTTCAACAGATTTAACAGAGATATGTAGATAACAGCAACTGATGAACTCCAAAATTGGATCTAGCAGCAGGATGATATAATCATATTGGATACATCCGATCCCCTTCTCCTCTGCCTGTCATCCGATCCCCTTCTCCTCTGCCTGTCATCCGATCCCCTTCTCCTCTGCCTGTAATCCGATCTTCCTCTCCTATGCCTGTCATCCGATCCCCTTCTCCTCTGCCTGTCATCTGATCCCCCCTCCCTCCCCACAGCAGTGTATTTGTGATACCTCCCCCCCCTAGCACTGTGTTTGCGATCCCGATCCCTCCCTCCCTCCCAACAGCAAATTTGGTGCACAGGGGTGACGTGAAAGAAAAGCTGGTGCGCAAGGTATGATATGTGAAAGAAAAGCTGGTGCAGAAGTGGTGATGCGAGATAAAATTTGGTGCATAGGCAGTGACAAGTGAGAGAAAAGCTGGTGCGAGGGGGTGACATGAGAATAAAGCTGGTGCACTTGGCAATGGCATGTGTGCATGTGATCATAAAGCATCTGTGCACTGGAAATGGAGGGTGATAGGTTTAGAGGAAATCTTAGGAACAATTACTTTATCAAAACTGTAGTGGATAGGTGGGACAGTCATCCAACAGAGGTGGTAGAGGTTAGTAAAATAGAGCAATATTAAAACTCTTTTTTAGGGATTAAGAAAAATAGTGGAAATTAGATTGGCCAAGTTATTATTAAAGGCCCTACAATTTTAGGCTTATAAATTTATTATCAATATTTTTACTTTACAAAAAGCCATGAAATTCCATAGACAAAAAACCTTACGGTTTAACATGTCCGATTAAGGTTCCTTACACACCATCTAAAACATGAAAAAAAACTATTGAAACTCTTTCACTCAAACTCCAAAAAGCAATGAAATTACGACGCTTAAGGCAGAAGCCTTAATGGACGTGTTCCTTGAGCAATACAGACATGGTATGCCATCACATCCTGCGGTTAGCTGCAGATTCAGCACTATCATGTAGTGAGATTGCTGTCACTCACAAAATGGTGGATCTGCTAATTCACAGATTTGTGTGTTCACTGGAAAAGACACATACAGTACTATTACATTTTCTTAGTTTAGCTTTATCATAGTTTAGTGCCTTTTAATCCTCTGTTAATCAGCAGTTGTCCGGTTCTTTCGCCGAAGAGATCGCACATTGCATACTCTAGTTAGTGATGTTAGTGAATAAATACTTAAAGTGATACTGACTATAAAATGCTAATAGACTAGTTGAAACTGAAGTCTTGGCGGGAAAGTCAGAGCACAACCCCTGGAGAGATGACCCCCACCTTTGGATATTTTGGTTTGAACTGGCCTATGACCTACAGCACACTGGACCTTCCTGATACCTGGACCAATAGAAGCAAGCCACATCATCTGCATTGTTTTCTCTGTAACTCTGAGTGTATATAATACAGCTCTAACTGGTACCAAGTCAGTCTTCTCTGACCACAGTATTCTGGAGTGAAGTACTGTACGCTGGTACCAGTGGAGCGCAGCGTAGCGAGCGGGTGCAGTTTGTATGTATCTTTTGGTATTGTCTGTACTGTATTATAATTATGTATTGAACTGCTAAATTTTACATGTACTAAAATAAATTACTTTGTGCTTTGGAAACACAATACAATCGCTTGGGCAATGCTTATTTGAAAACGAAAAAAATTACTTTAATAATTTGGGGGCTCTTGGTGGTGAGGTTACGTTACCGGAAGGTACGCAACACTTACGGATTTCGGTTCCTCAACAAAGAGTGGATTGAGGCGTCACATACGGGAAAGAACGCAATGTGTTCAAAACATGTTGTTCATTCTGTGTTGCGGAACCAAATGTCCGTTGTTGCATATTCTGAAGGAACGCTAACTTGAATCTAGGGACAATAAAGAAAAATGTTTCTTTTTATTGTCGTTTTGCGTTTTAAAAGGTATTGCATTGCATAGTACTTCCTGCTTAGCGTATGTGTACTTCCGGTATTATTGCCACATGTTTAAACAATCATGTTCATAGTCTGTTATATATGTATAGTATAATGACTTGCTAAAACCTTTGAAAAGATATTACTATTGTTTGGGAAATCTATTTTCTGTGCAGAAAACAAAAGGTTGTATACTGTTGAAAAGAGACAGATAAGGAAAGAATTTGCATACTGTTGAGACAGACAGAGAGGTGATTTACTGTTGAAAAGACAGGGATATCGTTTGCTGCCTGACGAAGTGGACTGGACGGCCGAAGTGGTGTTTGAAATGAGAACACTATTCTAGTAGTATGCGGTATTTTTGAGTAGCATACAGTGTCGGTTTTTAAGTAGTATACGGTTTATTAGTAGTATACAGTGTTGGTTTATAAGTAGTATACGGTTTATTAGTAGTATACAGTATTTTAAGTAGTATATGGTGCTGTATTAAGCAGTATGCTGTATTTTAAGTAGCATACGGTGTTTATTAGTAGTATACGGTGTGTTTATCAGTAGTATACGGTATTTTAAGTAGTATACGGTGTGTTTTTCAGTAGTATACAGTATTTTAAGTAGCATACGGTGCGGTTTTTCAGTAGTATACAGTATTGTGAGTAGTATACGGTGTATTGAAGAAGTATATGATTTGAATAAGTAGTGTACAAGGTATACGGTGAAAACAGGTCTCTAAAAAAATGTTAGAAATGGTTGATGAGGTTAAGGAAGGGACAATTGGTTCTGCGCGGTTTCTTATGTTTAAGAAATATGTTGTGTACGCAACGGCATATTGCGACAAGTGGGTCAAGATGACCAAGGATTGTGAGAGACCTTTTTCAAAGATCGGTAGTTTCAATTCAGAGGTGTTGAATAATGTTACAGATAAAGTACAGTTGATTAAACCAACAAAAGTGAGAAATAAACATAATGATTGTTTAGAATTGTGGCAAATGGAAGGCAACACGTGGCAGAGCAGCGAGTGCACATCGGCAGTAGTGGTTGCGAAAAGCGCGCGCACAGCATAAGTGAGCGTTGAGAAACGTGAGGACTGAGCGCAGGCGCACCCTCGCAGCCAAATGCGATTGAGCTGATAAGTACAGCCGATACCAAGAATGTTAAGAATGTAACCAGTAACTTGTATCCTATAATTTATGTTAAGGATAAGGATAATGCCGACACATGTCTAGAGCAGATGGAGACACTAGGCATGGGTAGTTTTATCAAAACTCTGTGTGACATAATTCATGGGCATACTGTCCCTTATGTTCTCCCTGAGGATGTGTATTTTGTTTGTGGAAGAAAAGCTTATTCCTGGGTGACTCCGAGTTCCAAGGGCTTGTGTTTCTTAGCTAAACTGGTTCCTGAAATCATGACTATTTCTCATGAAGAAATGGTAGATATTCACAAGACTACATCACCACCATACATACACACACAGTATGAACACCGTGGCAAGAGAAATATGATTCCTGGAGAGGAACCCATAGCTACAAAATTGATTAGTGAAACTGCTGGTTTCCAAGTTATGGTTGCTCTAGATCTCACCAGGACCACTCGGGGAACATTAAACTTCAAATATATCCAAGACCTAGCTAAATTAATAGATAATATCACCGAGATGTATGATGACACTTTCAGGTATACTGGAAGGGAGCTACAAGCGTACAAGAAGGAGTTGGTGCAACATAGACTGGTACTAAATTATCTCACCTCTATTACTGGTGGGTACTGTGTGACACTGGCCACCCAGTTCGGTGTCAAATGTTGCACGTACATTACTAATAATACTGAAGACCCTAAAGAGGTTATAGACCGGAATATGGATGAAATTTTGCAGCTGAAATGGGAATTTCGAAAGAGCCATAATTCTTCGTTATATATGAGGTCGGGGAAAAGGTGGCGGGTTGGTTTTCATGGTTGAACCCAGCAAAATGGTTCTCCGGTCTGGGGGAGTGGGTACAGGAAATGATTGCGAGTGTAGGTAAGCTCCTTCTCCTTATACTGGGTGTCATCTTAGCAATTGGTTTAGTTGTCAAATGTGTTCCTACTGTGTTGAAGTGTGGAAAACGGTCTCATGGGAGTAACACTGAGAAAGAGACTGAAAGGGTGGTACCAGATACTGAGATCATGGTCTGTGAAGAAGTATTGTATAATCCTGAACTTGAAACGGTGATTGGGTGATAGTTTATTACACTATCAAAGGGTGGAACTGTCGAAGTCAGCAAATTGGATAAAGTCATTTCAATTAAAGTCTAGCAAACTTGGTTGTCTTTGTCTGAAAAGATGCGTACGGTACGCTATGACGTACAAGGGCACGCTATGGCGTGAAAGGGCGTACGCATCCACTACACGTGGCAGCAACAGTAATCGGTCTTTTACCATACATTCGCACAAACACGCATACTTATAAAATAGTACACATTAAAGGTAATTGCAACACATAGTCAGTTATGTCGAAATATAGTAGTATTTATATGTTATATCAGAGTTACATGCATATTAGTGAAATACACGGAATGGGTTAAAGGAATAACATCATGAGTGGTATCATAATGAACCTTATTACATATCCTACTGTTTGGTTCACTCTGCGAGGGAATCGCAGAGTGCATACGCAAGTTATGAATGATAGGGAATTATGAACTACTAAAGACTAAGGAATCCGGGCGGGAAGAGCAGAGCATACCCCCTGCAGAGATGACCCCCTCCTTTGGATTCCTTAGGATGAACCAGCCAATGATTGACGACCCCTTGGACATTCCTGAGACCCGGACCAATAGATGCAAGCTATACCAGCTTCATTGTATTACTGTATTTGATTGTGTATATAAGCAGCAGCTTGTGATCCAGAGTGCAGACTTCTTGTCCCCAGACTTCAGGATTGAATGACTGCACTGGATCCAGAGCGCCTGCGATAAGTAACGGCTGTATTTACTATTACTTCGCTTGAGCATATTTTTCCACTTATTGCGAATAAATCTTTGTGCTTTGGAAACACAAATCGAGGTTCGACAATCGTTATTGGTTAGCGACGATACGCACATAACAATTTGGGGGCTCGTGAGCTTTGGAGGTTTCGTTGCCGATGATACGCAAGACCAACGGATTTCGGTTCCTCAACAAAGGGTGGAGACGCGTCATAAACGGGTAAGAACGCATGGTGTTCAAAACCTGAATTTTACTCTGTGTTGCGAAACCGAATGTCCGTTTTGCATTATCTAGGGCACGCTAACTAGAACTTAGGGACAAAAGAGAAAACTGTTTCTTTTTTCTGTCATTGTGCGTTTTAACTGTATTGCATTGTTTAGCGTATGTGTACTTCCTGCTGTGCGTACGCGAACTTCTGGTAAACTTGCCACGTGGTTAAACAATCGTTTTGATAGTTATTATACATGCATAGTATAATTACTTGTGAAAGCCTCTGAGACATTATTACTATTGTTGGGAACTTTTGATTTTCTGCGCAGAAAAGGTGTATAGTGTGTGATGTTGTAACGTAGATACACTGTTTTATTGTTGAGGTGCTCAGTTGCTGTCTGACCAGGCGGATTGCCCAACTGAAGGACGGTATACAGGGCAGGTATACCGAATGCGAAAACTGGGTTTTCGCAAAGCGCTACCAATAGATCGCAAGGTTTGCTAATAATTAGTATTGGTAGGCAGTGCGATCCGGTCGCACCGTTAATGCGAATTGGTGAAGCAGCTAGGAGGAATTATACTGGAAAGGCAGGTTGATTGTATCGACTTTGCGCTCCCAGCGATAATAAACTCAGCAGATTTTTGTGGTTGAGCCAGGGTATCGAGGAGCTGATAGCCCTTGGGGCCCACAGTGATATTTCTGTATTAGGGACCCTCGCCAGGGGCGAGAAAAGCGAGTGAGCGCGGCTAAAGGAAATACATTCACCGAGCATTATAGATCTCTAGCGGTGAGTATAGCAACAGAGTTGAAATTATTAGGTGGAAAGAACAGAGCATTGCGGTGTGTCTGTATTTCACATTTGGCCGGAAGGAACAGAGCATTGCGGTGTGTCTGTGTTCCGGGTAGAAGGTATATTGTTCAACATGGGTGCTAAGCATACGCTAGAGATGGTCAGTGTACTGCCTAAGGAAGGCCCTATTGGTTCAGCGAGGTTTCTCATGTGTAAGAAATATGGTGCATATGCAACTGTGTATTGTGACACGTGGGTCGGGATGACCAAAGCTTGTGATAGGCCTTTCCCAACAATAGGGAGTTTTAATGCAGAGGTACTAAATACTGTAAAAGATAAAATATGGTTGATCAAGTCAACGAAAAAGAGAAATAGACATAATGATTGTTTAGAATTGTGGCAAATGGAAGGTAACACGTGGCAGAGCAGCGAATGCAAACCGGAAATAGGCGTGGCGAAAAGCGCGCGCGAGGCGGATGTAACCATTGAGAAGCGTGGCGAACTCAGCGCAAGCGCGCCCCCGCCACCTTATGTGGCGGGAGGGGTAAGTACAGCCGTTGTTAAAACTGAAAATAGAAAAATTACTAAGTTGTACCCTGTTTTAAATCAGTTTCAATCAAGTGTATCTGAAAATGAAGATGAACCCACTGTGATTTCGGCCATTGCCCATGCTGTTAATGTACTAGAGGCTCAGCGCAAGTATGAGAAAATGGCTGAGATAGGTGAGAGTAGCGTGATCACTAGGAGTGAAAGTGTTCTAAATCTAGGGCCTTTAAATCCTGTAGCGTCCCCTGAAGTTAGTGTACCAGAGGGTGTGTTCCCGGTCCGCACAATATCGGTTCCCAATGGGAAACCAGATAAGGATGGTGTAGTTCCTTTAAGAAATGTTACAATGCATTGTCCCTGGACTAGATCAGAATTACGTTCCATTATGACTGAATTCCCGGACCCTAGAAAGGAGTTAGCTAAATGTCAGAAATTTGTTAAAGACTTAGGGAATGCTCACGAACCAACCAGTAAGGATTGGCGGGTAGTGTTGAGGGCGTGTCTTCCTCCCAATACTAACATACAAAAATTTATTGGAGATTGTTTGTTGGAGGAAGATGACACCTTGACTGATGAGATTAACCAACGGAATATAGAACAAATTGTCAAACACTTAGCCATCTGTTTTCCAGTAGTGGTAAATTGGAGTAAGATTTTCACCATTAAACAAAAGGATAGTGAAACTGCCTCAGATTACTTTGCTAGAGCTATAACAGCGATCGCACGATTTACTGGGATATCCAACATAAGTGAGGACCCACATCACAGAGAGGTAGCTGTAGGGGTACTGATGGATGGCCTTAGGGAAAATTTAAAGACGAGAGTACAAACCACATTACCTAATTGGAGAGGCGTCACGGTAGCCTTCCTTAGGGAGTCTGCTGTGGAGCATGACAAGAACCTTTTTAGAAAAAGGGAAGAGAAAAGTGATAAGTTAATGACGGTAAGTATACAGGCTCTAGAAGGGGTGCACACACGACCACCAGCATACAACCCATATAACAGGAAACCTAAAGTGATCAGGTGTTTCAACTGTAACGAGGAAGGACATTACAGGAGAGATTGTAATAAAGAAAGACTCAATACACATAGGGGTGGGTCACATAGATATCCTCCAAGAAAGGATTCACATAGACTAGAAGACTCACATCTACCCGCGCATATTACAGCAGCAAATGCTGCGCGGGAAATCAATAGTCAGCACTAGGGGTCAGGTCATACCTGTAGTCTACAGCCAGTAAGGTTAACTGAGAGTCAGAGTGAAGAACCTACAATGATAGTTGACATAGCTGGCAGGAAACAAACTTTTCTTGTAGATACAGGGGCGGCCCGATCTGTGATAACCTCTCCTTTCAATCTACAGGTGACCAGCAAAACTATTCCAGCTATGGGGGTGACGGGAAAAGTGTTACATTATCCTCTAACTAAACCCGCCAAAGTTACTATCGGGCCTCTGCATACTAAGCATTCGTTTCTCTTGGCTGCAGCGGCTCCTACTAACTTGCTAGGGAGAGACTTGTTATGTAAAATGGGATGTGTCATATACTGTACTTCAGATGGTGTGTTCCTAGATATACCCGAGAAGGTTGCACATGAGGTGCAGGACATATTGGACACCCCTCAAAGGTTAATGTTACACTCTCCTGTTATAGAACAAAGTCAATCTCAAGTAAAGGGGATGTTGCTGGAAATACCAGGTTCCCTATGGACCAGAGATGGACAGGACACTGGACTGATGGCAAACGTAGCCCCTGTCATGGTCAATCTAAAAAGTGGTAGGATAGCTCCAAAAATCCCACAGTATCCATTAAAACCGGAGGTGGAACTAGGGGTATATCCTGTTATTGAGAGGCTGTTACAAGAAGGGATTTTAATTCGTACAGCCAGTACAGCAAATAGTCCCATTTTCCCTGTGAAGAAGAGTGGGGGGAGGGGCTATAGATTAGTCCAGGACTTAAGGGGAATTAACAAAGTTGTTGAGAGCCAATTCCCCGTAGTGCCGAATCCAGCTGTCATCCTCATGCAGATTCCACCGTCTGTCAGTCATTTTACTGTCATTGATCTATGTTCTGCTTTCTTCTCAGTCCCTCTTCACCCTGACTGCCAATACCTTTTTGCATTCTCCTACAGGGGAGTGCAATACACATGGACCAGACTACCCCAGGGGTTCATTGACAGCCCCAGTATTTTCTCCCAAGCCTTACATGACTGTTTGCAATCCTTTCAACCCCACAATGGGTCTGTTCTAATTCAATATGTGGACGATTTGTTGTTGTGCTCTGATTCTTTTATGTCATGTTTACATGATACTAAATTATTGTTGCTTCATCTTTCACAAACAGGGCACAAGGTGGCAAAGGATAAATTACAGCCATGTCAGACTAAGGTCAAATACTTAGGACACTGCCTCACTAAGGGGCTAAGACACCTGACAACCGACAGAATTGAGGCCATACAACACATGACCCTGCCACAGAGCCAGAAGCAGATTCGTACTTTCTTGGGGATGTGTGGATACTGTAGTTCATGGATCCCAGGTTTTTCTATTCTGGCATTACCATTACAGGAGCTAGTCTCTTCCTCAAAACCAGAACGTGTCGTACACACAGAAGAGTCAGAGCAAGCGTTCTTTAACCTTAAAGATAGTCTGACAAGAGCACCTGCATTGGGAATACCTGATTATGAAAAGCCTTTTGAGCTATTTTGTACAGAAGCTGATGGCTGTGCAGCAGGTGTCCTTGCACAGAAACATGGTGACGCTAGCAGACCGGTAGCATACTACAGTGCACAATTAGACACTGTGGCAAGGTCACTCCCAACATGTCTCAGAAGTGTAGCAGCAACGGCCCTTTTAGTAAGTAAGAGCGAAGATGTAGTATTAGGTCATAATTCAACCATCTATACACCCCATGCTGTATCAGCTCTGTTAAATTCAGCCCAAACCAGACATGTTTCTTCAGCTAGATTCACAAAGTGGGAACTAGCCCTGATGGCACCCTCAAACATCACCATCAAACGATGTAGCACCCTAAATCCAGCTACATACCTTCCGTATGTGTCTCAAGAGACACAAAGGTGGGAGGTGAGGAGACCCTGGTTGATGATGAGTTAGGCAAGAATACTGACACGCATGACTGTATGGAACACCTGAATCAGACCTTTACTGCAAGGCCCGACATACGTGACACCCCCTTAGAAAATGTAGATTTTACGTTTTATACAGACGGAAGTTGCCATAGACAGACAGAGACAGGAGAGCTATGTACTGGTTACGCTGTTGTAGACGATCAGGATGTGGTAGAAGCTGAACCCCTTGGTCCACCTCACTCAGCCCAGGTGGCGGAACTAGTAGCACTAAGGAGAGCGTGTGAATTGGCAGAGGGTAAATCAGCCAATATATATACTGACTCTAGGTACGCCTTCGGGGTAGTGCACGATTTTGGGGCCCTTTGGCGTCTCAGAAACTTTACGACAGCAGCAGGTACACCAGTGGCACACTCACAACACATAAAAGGACTTCTGACAGCGATACAGTTACCCAGAACAGTAGCCGTCATAAAGTGCAAAGCCCATACCTATGAAGAAGACCCAGTGTCATTGGGCAACAACAGGGCAGACGAAGCTGCTAAATGGGCAGCAGGGCAACCTATGACTGTATCGACCGAGACTATGATGGTTTTTCAGACATTAGACATGCAGAAATTAATTGAAATGCAAGATTTGTGTTCCCTGCAGGAAAAGGCGGTCTGGAAGGCGAAGGGATGTGGTCAAGAGTCCTCAGGACTCTGGAGGGATGGACAAGGTAAGCCTGTAGCTCCCCGAACATACTATCCAAGCCTGGCTGAAGCAGCACACGGCCTGACTCACCTGGGCAAAGAAGGTATGCGCAAACTGGTGAGAGCATACTGGTGTGCTCCCGGATTTTCCTCTCAGGCTGGTAAGAAAGCAATGTCATGTCTTATTTGTTTGAGGAAAAATGTTGGGAAAACTATTCCAACTGAGCCATCCCACATCCCTCCTACAGACGGACCTTTTCAGGTAATACAAATTGACTATATCCAATTACCACCGTGCAGGAATCTAAAGTATGTGTTAGTGTGTATTGATGTGTTTTCCGGTTGGGTAGAAGCATATCCGGCAGCCACTAATACTGCTGTGTTCACTGCAAAGAAAATCGTACAAGACTTTGTGTGTAGGTTCGGTATCCCTAGAATCATTGAAAGTGATAGGGGTACCCATTTTACTGGTGATGTCTTCCAAAATATGTGTAAACTCATGGGAATCAGTAGCAGACTTCACACCCCTTACCGACCACAAGCCAGTGGTAAGGTGGAGAGAGTAAACGGTACTATCAAGAACAAACTAGGTAAGATAATGGCTGAAACTGGGTTGGCATGGCCTGAGGCTTTGCCGTTAGTCCTCCACAGCATTCGAACCACTCCTAGACCTCCTCTTAATCTGTCCCCCTTTGAGATACTGTTCGGACGACAACCTCATTTGATCGTGAGTCCACAAGACGACTTAAAGTGTAATAATGAAGTGACTGTACAATATCTTATAAGAATGAGTAGACAGCTGAAACAACAACAACAAAAACTAAAAATGCTGTCACCTGGTATGCCAGAAACGAACTGTCATGATGTTGAACCTGGAGACTATGTTATGATCCGCAATTTCTTACGTTCAGGTTGTTTAACAGACCGTTGGGAAGGCCCGTACCAAGTGCTGCTGACCAGTACTACATCACTGAAGGTTGCAGAGAGAGACACTTGGGTCCATTCCACCCACTGCAGGAGAGTCCATAATCCGGAGAAAGTGCAAGACAAGACTCAGACCGACGACATAGAACTGTCCCTTGTGAACCTGTTCCGGGAGACCTAAAGCCTGTAGTTGAGACACCTGAACCAGAGACGTTGCCTCAGAACTATCTTTCCAGCGATGGAGTGGCAGTTTTTGTTTTTCTTTTGTTCCAGGATTTTCCTTGTTTTTACTTTTTCTAGGACATACTATTTTTGTGAAGGAGAATGGAGGACGGAGGAGAGTTCTGGGAGTGATACGGATGAAATGGAGGCCGAAGAAAAGTTAATAGGATATCCTGAGCAGCCCATTATCAAACTTGGTCCAGGGGTTATGAAAAGGTCTGCTAGCTCAGGAACTCGGAGGCAGTGTGAGGGGCTATTGTCTGATGAGTATTGTATCTGCAAGTTCTGCAACTCCCTAGTTGAAGAGAGATGCATCCAACGATGCCAGTCCCCCAGTACTCTGAATATAGGCGGGCATCCTTTGGAGGATTATCACTCCCTGGTGGGTAAGGTACTAAACCAAACCGAGTGTTGGGTGTGCTCTCACGTGCCTCAAGGGCAGCATAACATTGGACTAGTGCCATTCCCGCTAAACATATCCGAAGTACTCGAATTAAGGGGTGGGAGGCCCATAGAAGGGAGGTACAATAACACTAGGTCCCCTAGTCTGACGCTTCGACAATACTCCATAGGCAGATCTTTGCTGTGCCTAAACATATCTCATGCAAAGAGCCTGGAGAATTGGGAGGCTGACCTATCAGATCAGACAATGGCTCGCCACACTCATTTTAGAGAGAGACTCACAAGGTCACTACTAGGCAGGAATGTTGATGGAAGTCACAAGTTAGGGCGTATAACCAAACATAAGAAGGTATCTATTGGAAAAGTCTCTACAGATAAATGTGAAAATGTCATTAATGCCGACACATGTCTAGAGCAGATGGAGACACTAGGCATGGGTAGTTTTATCAAAACTCTGTGTGACATAATTCATGGGCATACCGTCCCTTATGTTCTCCCTGAGGATGTGTATTTTGTTTGTGGAAGAAAAGCTTATTCCTGGGTGACTCCGAGTTCCAAGGGCTTGTGTTTCTTAGCTAAACTGGTTCCTGAAATCATGACTATTACTCATGAAGAAATGGTAGATATTCACAAGACTACATCACCACCATACATACACACACAGTATGAACACCGTGGCAAGAGAAATATGATTCCTGGAGAGGAACCCATAGCTACAAAATTGATTAGTGAAACTGCTGGTTTCCAAGTTATGGTTGCTCTAGATCTCACCAGGACCGCTCGGGGAACATTAAACTTCAAATATATCCAAGACCTAGCTAAATTAATAGATAATATCACCAAGATGTATGATGACACTTTCAGGTATACTGGAAGGGAGCTACAAGCGTACAAGAAGGAGTTGGTGCAACATAGACTGGTACTAAATTATCTCACCTCTATTACTGGTGGGTACTGTGTGACACTGGCCACCCAGTTCGGTGTCAAATGTTGCACGTACATTACTAATAATACTGAAGACCCTAAAGAGGTTATAGACCGGAAGATGGATGAAATTTTGCAGCTGAAATGGGAATTTTGAAAGAGCCATAATTCTTCGTTATATGAGGTCGGGGAAAAGGTGGCGGGTTGGTTTTCATGGTTGAACCCAGCAAAATGGTTCTCCGGTCTGGGGGAGTGGGTACAGGAAATGATTGCGAGTGTAGGTAAGCTCCTTCTCCTTATACTGGGTGTCATCTTAACAATTGGTTTAGTTGTCAAATGTGTTCCTACTGTGTTGAAGTGTGGAAAACGGTCTCATGGGAGTAACACTGAGAAAGAGACTGAAAGGGTGGTACCAGATACTGAGATCATGGTCTGTGAAGAAGTATTGTATAATCCTGAACTTGAAACGGTGATTGGGTGATAGTTTATTACACTATCAAAGGGTGGAACTGTTGAAGTCAGCAAATTGGATAAAGTCATTTCAATTAAAGTCTAGCAAACTTGGTTGTCTTTGTCTGAAAAGATGCGTACGGTACGCTATGACGTACAAGGGCACGCTACGGCGTGAAAGGGCGTACGCATCCACTACACGTGGCAGCAACAGTAATCGGTCTTTTACCATACATTCGCACAAACACGCATACTTATAAAATAGTACACATTAATGGTAATTGCAACACATAGTCAGTTATGTCGAAATATAGTAGTATTTATATGTTATATCAGAGTTACATGCATATTAGTGAAATACACGGAATGGGTTAAAGGAATAACATCATGAGTGGTATCATAATGAACCTTATTACATATCCTACTGTTTGGTTCACTCTGCGAGGGAATCGCAGAGTGCATACGCAAGTTATGAATGATAGGGAATTATGAACTACTAAAGACTAAGGAATCCGGGCGGGAAGAGCAGAGCATACCCCCTGCAGAGATGACCCCCTCCTTTGGATTCCTTAGGATGAACCAGCCAATGATTGACGACCCCTTGGCCATTCCTGAGACCCGGACCAATAGATGCAAGCTATACCAGCTTCATTGTATTACTGTATTTGATTGTGTATATAAGCAGCAGCTTGTGATCCAGAGTGCAGACTTCTTGTCCCCAGACTTCAGGATTGAATGACTGCACTGGTTCCAGAGCGCTTGCGATAAGTAACGGCTGTATTTACTATTACTTCGCTTGAGCATATTTTTCCACTTATTGCGAATAAATCTTTGTGCTTTGGAAACACAAATCGAGGTTCGACAATCGTTATTGGTTAGCGACGATACGCACATAACAAAATGCATTGTCCATGGACTAGATCTGAACTGCGTGCAATTATGTCTGATTTCCCAGACCCTAGGAAAGATTTAGCCAAGTGTTAGAGATTTAGGTTATGCACATGAGCCAACTAATAAAGATTGGCGAGTGGTGTTTAGGGCCTGTCTTCCTCCCGGTACTGATATACAAAAGTTTATTAAGGATTGTATGTTGGAGGAAGAGAAGTCCTTAACAGATGATGATAATCAGGAAAATATTAAACGCATAATCTTTCAGTTGGCCATATACTTTCCTGTGGTAGTGGACTGAGGTAAAATTTTCACTATCAAACAGGATAGTGAAAATGCAGTAGACTATTTTTCTAGAGCTCTGATAGCGATGGCCAAATACACTGGGTTATCGGACATAAAGGATGATGTACACTACAGGGAGGTAGCTGTTTCAGTTTTAATGGATGGCCTCAGAGAAAATTTGAAAACAAGGGTGTAAACTTCATTACCGAACTGGAGAGGGGTCACTGTAGATGCTCTCAGGGAGTCAGCTGTAGAACATGATAGAAATATAAATAAACAGAAAGAGACACTAAGTGATAGGTTAATGATGGTGAGTATCCAAGCACTAGAAGGACTGCACACACGACCACAGTATAATAACACCTGGTTTAAGGAAAATAAACAACATGAGTTGAGGAAGTGTTTTAGATGTACTAAAACGGGACACCAAGCAAAGGACTGTACAATGACCAGAGCGGAAGCAAAGAGACTTGGACCATCTAAAGGGGAATCACACAGACACCCACAAAGACAAGGCACACAAGTCTCAGAGGCTTCTCAACAGTTACCAGCACACCTCATAGCAGCCAATGCCTTGGGGGCGAACTATAGCCAACTCTAGAGGTCAGGTCAGACCTGTAGTCCTACAACCAGGCGGGGTAAATGTTAATTTGTGGTAAGTATTAGTGTGCAGGTTTAGAAAGAGACAGATTTAAAAGTATATTTTTTTGTTAGTGCTTGTTTGTTTTATGTTGTCTTGTGTTTGCTTTCTTGATCGTTGACCGATGGTAAGAGAGGAAAATGTTTGTTTCATTTGTTGTTAAAAGATAACTATCTTGTCTTTTCTTCTCACAGATAAGGGTAGACAAAAGAAATATAGACTTAGTGATTAAGGGAGTCGGATAGAGAAGTAAAAAAAATTACTCTTGAAAGACAAATTAACAATGGATCATTGGAACACTCTTTGTTTTAGGCTGCAGTGGCTCATGATAAATCGTTTGGCTGAGAGTCCTTATTCAAAAATGAAGGATGTACATACTTTGCTCTAAAATGTCATTTATGTATTTCAGATAGAAACACCTGTGAGATATTAAGTATGAGTCACAAAGAGTAAATTTTTCCCTTCTCTATTATAAGTCAGGAAGTCCGTCACAAAGGTATATAGTTATGATGATACCGAGTTCTATATGAGCTAATGACGGACGACACTGGATTGCACAGTTAACATAAGACCCCCTAGTTAAGTATGGAGAGGGGTCATAGTTTAGCGAATAGCTAAGGGGATTAGTGGAATAAAATAGAGCCATTTTCCCTTAGTGTCTAATTCAGCTCATGTTTACTGTAAAATCTCCTTTTCTGCCTTTCTGTTTGTACTCAAATCCTTGTACTCAAATTCTCGTATTCTTATTTTTCGTTGCTCTCCTATTTTCTCATTCTTTACATCTCTGCTAGTATCTCTCTCTCTTCTCTTGTATAGAGATACGAAAAGACGTAGACACAGGGGTAAATGTATCAAGGTGAGCGTTTTCCGGCGGGTTTGCAAAGTGGAGATGTTGCCTATAGTAACCAATCAGATTCTAGCTATCATTTTGTAGAATGTACTAAATAAATGATAGCTAGAATCTGATTGGTTTTTCAAACCCGCCGGAAAACTCTCAGCTTGATACATTTACCCCACAGTCTCATTCATGGGGCTAAGACATTTGTGACATCAGACGAACTCAGAGATACACACACTAGACTGACATAAGTCACAGAAGCAGCTAGGGGTTTGGTGTTATGTGTATAGAAGCTGCTAATTTTAAGCAGAAAGTTTTTTGGTTGTGGAAATACGATTCATGTTTTATAGATTGCATATCTGTTTTGTTTTTGCTTTTTTTTTTCTCGTGTCTCCTGTACAAAATGTGCCTTTATATTTATGCACAAAGGGTGCATAGATTGCTAGGGGTTAGACATACAGATATGCATCTCTGTGTAGAACATTGGAGTAGGATTTTTGCCACAAGATACGACATAACGTTTTAGATTTTTCACTGTTAGACAGACATGTACTGGATACTGTTATATCTGAAGAAAGTGTTATAGAGATAGACCCCTTTGCCCTTCTCACTTAGTCAAGTAGCTGAATGTAGGATACTGAAAATGGCATGTGAGTTGGCAGAGGGAAAATCAATTGATATACATTGGTCTTCAGCATTTTTCTAGTCTAGGGGGCGACGTTGAGGTGACTGGAAAATCTTTTTATAGCAATACCAGCACATGAGTAGGACACTACATAGAGGACTTGATACAGTGACACAGTTACCAACTGAAGTAGCTGCTAGCAAAATCCACACTTATACACACACGACTATACATGGCTGTCACACCAGGGCGAACATAGCTGTCAAATAGACAGCAGGGTTTTATGTGACAGCTGACAAATCTATGTTTTGTTTTGTTGTTCGTTGTATTGTTTTAAAATGTGAACACACACACACACACACACACACACACACACACGCACGCATACACATATTAGTTAATATATGAAGATTTGGGTTACCTGAAGAATTTCTCCAGGTGAAACAAATCCACGTCATCCAATTACCAGCTTGC
Organism: Mixophyes fleayi; assembly: GCF_038048845.1. Classification (NCBI taxonomy): domain Eukaryota; kingdom Metazoa; phylum Chordata; class Amphibia; order Anura; family Limnodynastidae; genus Mixophyes; species Mixophyes fleayi. The sequence continues at coordinate 42,937 of NW_027448224.1, forward strand.
AGGATCCTCAAGTATACACTGGTGAACCAATGAAATATGTCTAGGTAAAGGTGTATTGAAATGTGTCTAATGTATTACTGTGTCATACTCAAAGCTTCTGTTATTCAGTGTGATAGCCCTAGAGTTATAATAGGTGATAGGGGTATTCATGTTATTGATAATAAATGTATAATGTATGATTAGTGGTAACAAATTACATACTTTTGATTAGCCACAAACCAGTGTGAACATAAAGTAACGGTACTAGTTAGAACGAATTGAATAGAATGAGGGTTGAAACTTGATTGAAGTGGCTGGTAGCTTTGGCCACTAGTCCTCTCCTCTATCAAGATCACTCCTGGGCTGCCTCTTAACCTGTTGACTTTTGAAATGTGTTGACTTCTCTTGTAATGAGTTTGTAACTGAGAGACTAGTCTAGACCTTGAGAGGAAGAGTAAACAATGAGGCAGCAACCGAGAACGTTCAAAACACTGTCTCCTCAAAAGTTACACTAACTGTCAGGACGTTGGACCGGGAGAGTAAGTTGTGGAACAGTAATTTCCTAAGCTCAGGTTATTTGACAGACGGGTACCAAGTGTAGGCTACCAGCATCATGACCTCAAGGGTAACAGAGACACACTGGTATTCACTTCACCCACTGCAGAGGAGCCAACACCCAGAGAAGGGTCCAAGTGCACTCATGAATCTGTTCTGGGAGGCCTCGAATGCAGTTAGTAGCACCTGAGCCAAAGACTAAGACAGTTGTCCAGCACAAAGTTGTAGTTTTTCCTGTTGTGTTTCTCTCATTTCATTCTCTTTTCACAACAGTCAATTCTTTTAATTGTGGACAGGTGACAGAGGCTGGTTCAGGTAATGATATTGAGGAGTTGGGGATGAAGGAGAAGTTAGTAGCACAATCGGTCAAGCCAATTACATTTATATATATATATATATATATATATTGTCACTCACCGGACTGTGAGTGCTTCTTCCCGTATGTTTAGGAACCGTGGCCGTCCGCCATCCTGAGGGTCTGCGCATGCGCAGCCCTTTCAAACCCTTCAGTACCTGTTCCTTTAACTTAATTGGCAGATCAGGCAACACTCCCTATATTAAGCACCTGTGGTCAATACCACGTTGCCTGATCTTGGAGTCTCATTCCCCATGAGCCTCTGAAGGTGTTCCTGTGTTTCCTCGTGTATTCAGCGCTGCTGATTCCTGTGGTTTCCAGACCACTTCTACTCCTGTGGTTTCCAGACCACTTCTACCCTCCTGTGTTTCATCGTGTCTGTTAGCTGATTCCTATCCGCTGCCTCCGTGCACTACAGTCTTCAGACCACTTCAACTCTGCCGTGTTTCATCATGACTGTTAGCTGATTCCTATCCGCTGCCTCCGTGCACTACAGTCTTCAGACCACTTCAACTCTGCCGTGTTTCATCATGACTGTTAGCTGATTCCTATCCGCTGCCTCCGTGCACTACAGTCCTCAGACCACTTCAACTCTGCTGTGTTTCATCGTGACTGTTAGCTGATTCCTATCCGCTGCCTCCGTGCACTACAGTCCTCAGACCACTTCAACCCCTCTGTGTTTCATCGTGACTGTTTGGCTGATTCCTATCTGCTGCCTCCGTGCGCTTCAGTCTTCAGCTCATCTCATCTCTCCCGTGTTTCCTCGAGACTGCTACTACTGATTCCTATCCGCTGCCCTCCGTGCTCAACAGTTCCAGCTCAGCTCTGCTCTCCCGTGTTTCATCGTGGCTGCACCTGCTGGTTGCTATCCGCTACCTCCGTGTACCTGCAGAGTCCTGCTGGCTGCTACTCCTCAGTGCTACTCGTCCTACAACAGCTAATCCGCTCTCCGTGCTTCTCCGTGTTCCCGCTGGTCTCTACTCGCCATTCTGCATCGGATCTGCGCCTCACTGCTTTCATCTCGTCTAGACCATCGCTACTCTTCAGGGTCCTCCAGGAGTCCAGTTCTACATACTACTGCTTCCTGAGTATTTGTTCCCCTGCTGGTCTACCTACCTGTGCGCTGCACCAACTTGATTACCGCTTCATCCTCCTGGGACTTCGCATCCTGCCGGCCTCCAGCCGTTCAGGTATCTCTGCACTCCTGTCTGACAGCCTGCTCCTGAACCACGGTATGCATACTTCTCATTGACTGTGCTGGTGTATTGCATATCTTGCTGGACTGAGTTGCTCTCCTCTGGAGTTTACTATCCGCTGAGACTATTGCCATCATTGACTGTGTCATCTATTGCCCGGATAGTTTATGTGACTTTATATTATTGCAGTGCTGTTCAGTCATTACTATATTGTGCATGTCATTGTGGATCAAGTTCAAGGTGCCCGTGTATCCTCCGTATTGCAGTCTCTCCCCGTGCTCCTCCTCACATATATATTCAGTGGTACAACTTGCTAGAGGCAGACCACTGATCCCTGTTTCCCGTGTCACCTGTTCCAGTATCCTCTCACATAGCAGTGGTACAACTTGCTAACGCAGACCACTGACTCCCCGGATACCTCCACTTGGATTCCATTCCTTCACCCAGACAGCGGTACAACTTGCTAACCGCAGACCGCTGACTCTCATCACCTCCTCGTTTCTGTTGGACATTCCTCCTCACTATAGCAGTGGTACAACTTGCTACCGCAGACCACTGACTACCCTCACGTGTCCTTTGTCCATACAGTTCCTCGTGTATTTCTACATATATATCACCAGTGCTGCTAGTCATAGACTTTCCTGAGCATCTCTATCATCTGCTGTCTCCTGTTCCGTGATCACCCTGCTACCAGAGTACCATATTACCACCTATACTGCTCTGGTAAGCTTATCACCTGGTGATCCCTGGGTAAAGACTCCTAGTGCCCGTGACATATATATATATATATATATATATATATATATATATATATATATATATATATATAGACATAAACACATATATACAGTATATACAGATACGTATATATATATAAATATATATATATATATATATATATATATATGTGTGTGTGTGTGTGTATCTGTATATACTGTATATATGTGTTTATGTATATATATATATATATATATATATATATACATACATACAAGTTAACCCGTGCATGATACTCATAACATAACAGAAAGCTACAAAGAAGATAAGATGCTCAAGGACACCATTAATTCTCAGAAATATTTATGGATATATAATCTTTTTCAGCTGTCAATTAATTTCATGAAATGTACATGGAAGCATAAAATGTTGTATAAATAAAGCAATATCTGACTAGGGCGGTCAGAAGAGAATCAGTATTCAGCCCTTACAAAACTGAGTATTTCTTTTCTCTATCGATCGATACCCACACATCAGAAAGAGCCAGAGGTCGTTGTACCCCTGAGGTAGTGACAGTTTCAGTGGGGGCTTGCACAGGATCTTCAATACATCCAACCCTCCGGCACCAGGAACCACCCTATCCACAAGGACAGAGAAACAGAAATCCATATGGTGAGTAAAAAGCTTTATTTTTACTCTTAAAGAGTTCTGTCCTTGGGGAAGTGGGGTGGGTAACAAGTCCGGGGGACTTTGAATTGACGAAGACCTGACTCTGGACATTATATAACCCCTTTGTGGTTATTTAAGTATATGTATTACTCATGTATGTATGTTTTGTATAACTAACAAAAGAGAGTGTTTTTAGGAAAAAGGTTTTTTGTTTTTTTTTCAGCACGTTTTCAGTGACATGTCAGAAAGGAAATATGTATGTAGTGTAGTCCTGGCAAAAGTAGGGGAAGATTGGATACTGTGTGATATTTTACCCTGTACCATAACTTCCAAGGTATTGTTCTCAGGACTAGGAAGGAAACAATATAAATTGATAAATAGCCAACATCAGCCCCAACACTGTGACATAGGTCAAGTATGGCCCAAGGGTTATGAGCATGCCAAATAGAGAGTAATTGAAAGAATGTGTACAGAGAATACAAGGTGGATATCTCTAGATTGCCCAGAAGGAATAATAATACTTAGCTGTGTAATAGCGATATTATTTCTTATACTTTGCATAAAAGTAGTCTGCAATATAAAACGAGGATTAAACCCCACAGATTTGTTGTCCCCCTGGTAATCCTGCCTTAATATAAACTATAAAGATAAAAGTATAATTAGCTGACGGTCCGCTAAGAGTAAAGACATAAAGTGTACCCAGATATGGGTAATAAAGAGTCTAGGACCGATGAGGATTCAGAAAATTATTGGGGGTATACCCCCTGGGAATATGCTTACAAGCATGGGGGTAGCTCCCTCACTACAGGCATGGAAAAAGTTTTTAAAGGCGGCAGGATTTCCTAAACAGGGGACGCTAAAAGCAGACAAATGGAAAAAATTGATCAAAGGATATCATAAACAATTGTTAAAAGGGGGCTATCTAGAACAATGTATTAAATGGAAACAATTGGCAGAGGAAATAGAAAAGTGGGAAACAGGGAGCACTGAGAGATGGGTAGATTTTGATGATGAAAGTGGAGAGGAAACAGGACCGCTCACCATTTCTCCCATAAAAGGGAAGAAAACTAAGAAAAGAACAAAGGGGGCAGGGGGCGCTGGGTTAGACGCCTATTAGGGCCGGGGAGTAGGCCGGCCGGCTGCCCCCGGATGCAAAAAACAGCTTCTCCCCCCGCGGCCACATCCGATGTCATCAGATGCGGCCGCATCACATGACAGGGGATGCAGCCGCATCATCAATGACGCTGCCGCATCCCCTGTAATATGATGCGGCCGCCTGTGTGCCCCCCGGCCATCCCTCTCCCAGCCCGCGCCTGGTGGGAAAAAAGGGGAGCAATAGCACAGAATGGAATATGGGCTACCCCAGACAAATGCTGCTTACCCCGAGCATTGTACTCTGTAATGGCAGCCCTCATACATGGACCAACTCATGTGTCCAAAGATGGTATCACTAGCCTAGTATTTAAGCACTGGAATGCACCTGGATTCAGTGTGGTAGCCGCTAATCATGTGAAGGCATGTGTTATATGTGGAACAAATAACCCCGGTAACACTGTACCAGTTCCGGGAAAAGTGACACCCAAACCTCTGTACCCCTTTCAGAGGTTACAAATTGACTACATACAGTTACCAAAAAGTGGGGTGTATGAATATGTGCTGGTTTACATTGACCTCTTCTCGGGGTGGGTGGAGGCCTATCCAGTGGCCAAAGCAACAGCTAAAAATACGGCAAGGAAATTACTAGCCGAGATAGTGTGCAGATACGGGGTCCCGGAGATCATTGAGTCTGATAGAGGGACACATTTTACAGGAGACATAATGCAAGCTATCATGGCAGGAATGGGTATTACACAGGCCTTTCACACACCATACCACCCTCAAAGTAGTGGAAAAGTGGAAAGAATGAATGGGACACTAAAATTAAAAATACAGAAAGCTATGAGAGAAACTGGTAAATCCTGGGTAGAATGTCTGCCCTTAGCTCTCTATTCTGTAAGAATAACCCCAAATAAAAAACTAAGTTAAGTCCTTATGAAATATTGTTTGGTGGGCCACCCAAAACAGGGTGCTATTTTCCACAACAGATGGAACATAACTATGGCAATATGGTGACTTATATGGGAGAGTTACAAAGACAATTACCGTATATACTCGAGTATAAGCCGAGTTTTTCAGCACATTTTTTGTGCTGAAAAAGCCCCCCCTCGGCTTATACTCGAGTGATGCTCAGGACTCCAAACACCGGTTACCGCGCATGCGCGGGTTGCATCACCAGCACATCCGGCAACAGAGCCAGACACGGAGCGCACAGCGCTTACACAGGGGAATACCACCACATCATCGGGATTTACGGCAGCCACACAGTGGTCCCGAGCACATCAGTTTCTCACTGCCTGGATAAACTTTTGGTATTGTCCTACCGACTATGCCATTGTTATTCACTTGTATGCAGAGACTTTGAGATTGCTTCCTGGTACATCGTTAGAAGCACACACCTGCCAGGAGCGGGATCCCTACCTGGAAGGAGGACCTTTGCATAGACTACCTGGACACACCATCTGGGGAGGGAGGTTAAATGCACTACCCAACCTTCCCAGACTCGTGGCCCTTTGTTTTTATTGTGACAATGTTTTAACAGCACCGTTAGATTGGCGGTTGCTATATTGTATTGTGAGGACATATGCAATCAGTAACCAGCCCCATACATACAAACGGATATCACATCCTCTAGAGATGCCTGCTTGTTTTTAAGAGTAAGTCCACATTTAGTCTACCATTGTTTTATCCAATATTGCATTTTTTACAATCTACTTATTTTTATTTTTCATATTGCTTTTTATTTACACTTTCCTTTGTATCTCTCTATTGCGCTGGGGAATCCATTGTTGTTGTATTCCTAGGGGTTCGAGACCACCTATTCTTTCTGTTCCTCTGGCTGCCCATTTTCATCCATTACTGTGATTGTTTTTGTCTCATGTACTTTGAAATTTACCAGTAGCTGCTGCATTTCCCACCCTAGGCTTATACTCGAGTCAATAAGTTTTCCCAGTTTTTTGTGGTAAAATTAGGTGCCTCGGCTTATATTCGGGTCGACTTATACTCGAGTATATACGGTAACTAAAGTGCATGGTCTAGTGTTCTCTTCTATTCCAGATCCAGATAGCCTATCTGGTACCCATTCTTTGAAGCCAGGAGATTACGTCTTCATATAAAGGCACGTCAGAAGGACCTTGGAACCCAGATTTGAAGGACCATACCAAGTCCTACTAATTACCTCCACTTCAGTGAAACTGGAAGGAAAAGGATCTTGGATACATGCTAGTCATTGCAAGAAAGCTACAGCACCAGATCCCAATCCTGACCACTAATTGAGGTAATATATGTGGATAACACAGAACATGTGAAAAATGCAAAACAAGTATGCACATATGTGTTTTCCTTTTTCATCACATGACTATAGTAATGTCTGCCACTCCAGGCTTATTTCAAGATAATATAGCGAATTGTACAGGCAGAGGTTACATACACCAAGAACTACCAGAAAACAATATGACTATATGCGAATGGAATATTACAGATCTCTCAAGCATAGGGAGAAATGTAACTACAGGTTTTAAGAGCTAATTGGGAAATGGAAAATTCGATGGAGGATAAAACTGGAGCACAGGAATTTGTCTGGCCATGTGACAAATTAAGTGTAAAAATAAAAGGTGGAAAGGTGTACAAAATTTTAGGAGATACACACACTCACATAATATGGACAGCAGAACTGAATAGTACTTTTGAGTTAAAAGGTACCAATGAAACTCAATGTTGTGAGCAGCCTTTTCTGAAATGGCTAGAAAGTTATGAGGCAAAGAATCAAATAGATCAGTGTGGAAATAGAACTGATACCATTAAGTATAACCAAACCAATAATGCTACAAACTATCAAGATAAAGTAATAGTTTGTGCCAATAATACACAGATGCAAGATTCCACATTAGGGTTAAGGCTTAGATTTTATATCTTGCAATTACAGCCTAAGGTGGTATCCAACACAATTGTAAGGGTCCCATCTACATGTCTAATGATGGGAATAAGAAAACAAAGAACATCAATAAGGTGAAACATTACTTTCCCGACAGATAGTCAGAAGAAGTGCAAGCGGGAGTGGTATGATACCTTGTTAGGAGCTACAGGGATGGGATTAGGCATAATAAACACAATAGATACTGAGGTCATAGACACGAAACTTAGCAAAACAGGAGCAGATCTCAGTAAAATAGTTCATATGCAAGCTGATTGAATGCCCACAGTCTTCAACCCTTTGACTAAAAACATAGTGGGATAAAGAGTTTTTGCAGATATACAACAGAACCATACTCAATAGCTGGAGTACACAAGTAAACATTACAAAATTTGTGAATTGGACCCAGTGTACGTTGCAATATTTGTATCAAAAGCAGCAGAAGGATACTGCACAAACAAAGCTTATGACTGGAAACATATTATTCTATAGAAAAATGTTTAATCTGACAAACCAAGAAAGGTTTAAGTTAGATGGAAGAAAAATAAGATGTGAAGGAACCTTCTGTGCAGGGACTTTAGAAATATACACAATAAAAGTGAAAATTCAAGTATGTAAGTTCATTGTTATGCCCATGATCTTGCAGGATGGTAACCTATGGACATCTGAATTTAAGGGACATTATATTGATAACAAAAACAGGTCACATAATTTAGACCTCTGTGATAACACGGACATGGGACCAGTATGCCCACAACAGACTGTTATCTTTGAACCATGTTTACTACAGCATAATATCATCATTTGTATATGGACATTGCATCCAAAAGAAAAAGAATATGAGACATTAATAGAGGTGGCTCCTCAGATGGTTTGCCTCATCACATATGATGAATCAATAACACAAACTTATGGACTAGCTTACCCGTTCTCAGGGTGCTTAATAAATGTAACACACTTACAATGGCAAGGGAAGTTGCTAATGTTCTATAAAGATAAAATGACACAGGTGGACAAGATGTTCATGTATAATAATTTAACCTTACCTCAACTGACCTTAGATATAGGGATAATAGTGAGGATAATTAATGAAACCAAGTTACTAAATGATCATCTTAAACAGGTAAATGATACCAATAATCATGCTAAAATGGTAACTATTATTGAAGGAAATGAGCTAAAGGGTATGGCTACCAAATTGAAGGAGGATTTGGAAAAGCATTGGTGGGATGTGTTTACAGGAGCGTCCCCCTCAGTATCTGCAATGTTAAATGTACTGATACATCCAGTGCTGATACTATGCATAATTATTACGCTGCTTAGTTTATGGAACTGTTTTATTGCTTATAAAATGTTTTGCGCCCCCTGACCTTTTCAGCTATATTGACAATTTACCCCTACAAAATATAGAGCACAATCAATAATCCCCTCGTTGTGAGATAAGTGATAAAACACTTGCCGAGCGCACTGTATATTTGCCCACCCATCCTTCATTCCCTTTTGAACTCACAAGACCCCTACATTTGTCATACTAAACAGGCAGGAGTTAGCGATGTGTGCATAAACCATAGACCTTGCTGAATGTATCTTTACCATTTTCTAGAGCCTATAAGAGGTTCCATTAAATTAAGTAGGTCGGGTGCAGGAATACTTTATGTACACTCAAAGACAGGCAGGTGATATTAAAAAGTATGATAAAAAGAGGGGTTATGTGAGAGCAATATGCAGCATGGATCAATGTATTGATTATAAGAAAAATATGTTTGATCAAGCTTTTTAATATATAACACAAGTTGAAATGAATAAAACTGACGTGAATTAAAATACTGATATAAGATGTTTTTCTGCTTTTGTCCCTGAGAAACTAATGAGCTGGCTGAACTAAGAGGAAAGGATGTGCGTATGTGGGACCCTTGAAGTGTCTAAAGAACAAATGTTATGTATAACAGAAAGCTACAAAGAAGATAAGATGCTCAAGGACACCATTAAAGCAAGAATGTTTTAATTAATTCTCAGAAATATTTATGGACATATAATCTTTTTCAGCTGTCAATTAATTTCATGAAATGTACATGTAAGCATAAAATGTTGTATAAATAAAGCAATATCTGACTAGGGCGGTCAGAAGAGAATCAGTATTCAGCCCTTACAAAACTGAGTATTTCTTTTCTCTATCGATCGATACCCACACATCAGAAAGAGCCAGAGGTCGTTGTACCCCTGAGGTACAACGCTGACAGCGCTGCAGCTTATTTTTTTTATTTTTTTCCCACACACGCCACTAGGCATTTATATAGTAGATATATATATATATATATATATATATATATATATATATATTGTGGCAAGAGCCCGCTACTGCAGGAGCACACGCGAACAACTTCTTCCCTTTATGTAGTTTTATTGTCAGGATGGTAAATGTTTTGACACCGTACAGATTTCACAGCAATACTTGGAGACCCTAAACGCTAGCTATACATATACCAGCTCTCTCTCAGGACCAGCCAGCTACCCCAGCGTTGGTCTCCCTGAACAAGTGGTACAAACAAGCTTTTATACTAGAGATGAATCCGAGCCCACCCGAACGTTGCCGATCCGAGTCGGATCCGAGACAGATCCGGGTATTGGCGCCAAATGAAAACCTGAAACCGAGGCTCTGAATCATAATCCCGCTGTCGGATCTCGCGATACTCGGAACCTATAAATTCCCCGCTAGTCGCCGCCATCTTCACTCGGGCATTGATCAGGGTAGAGGGAGGGTGTGTAAGGTGGTCCTCCTGGTAGATCTCGTGCTGTGCTGTTTAGTTCTGTGCTGTTCAGTTCTGTGCTGTGTTCTGCAGTATCAGTCCAGTGGTGCTGTGTGCTGTGCTCTGTCAATTTTGAGTTCAGTGGAGCTGCTGGGTCCTGTGCTGTGTCCTGTTCAGTCCAGTGGTGCTGTGTCCTGTGCTCTGTGCTTCTAAGGGCATAGTTATTTCCCCATTATTCCCAAGTGTTTAAAAAATTTAAAAAAAGTTATAAAAAAAAATACAAAAAAATAATTAAAAAAAAAATTAATTACAACAAAATTTGCAAAACCAATCCTGCAGTATAAGCCCATTGGTACTGCAATATTACCAAGTTCACTGATTCAGCAGTATAAGTCCAGTGGTACTGATATATTACAAAGTTCACTGATTCAGCAGTATAAGTCCAGTGGTACTGCTATTACAAAGTTCACTGATTCAGCAGTATAAGTCCAGTGGTACTGCTATTACAAAGTTCACTGATTCAGCAGTATAAGTCCAGTGGTACTGCTATTACAAAGTTCACTGATTCAGCAGTATAAGTCCAGTGGTACTGATATATTACAAAGTTCACTGATTCAGCAGTATAAGACCAGTGGTACTGCTATTACAAAGTTCACTGATTCAGCAGTATAAGTCCAGTGGTACTCTCCTGTGCCGCATATAATTTTTAAAGGCTTTGCCGAGTGTGTGTGGCTTAGGGGTACGCTCTCTTGTGCTACATATAATGGAAAACCAAAATTTGGAGTATAAAGTAGGGAAAGATCAAGACCCATTTCCTCCTAATGCTGAAGCTGCTGCCACTAGTCATGACATAGACGATGAAATGCCATCAACATCGTCTGGCAAGCCCGATGCCCAATCTCCTAGTACAGGGCATGTAAAATCCAAACAGCCCAAGTTCTCAAAAAATAGCAAAAAGAGAAACTTAAAATCATCTGAGGAGAAATGTAAAGTTGGCAACATGCCATTTACGACACGTAGTGGCAAGGAACGGCTTAGGCCCTGGCCCGTATTCATGACTAGTGGTCCAGCTTCACCCAAGAATCTAAGCCCTCCTCCTCCCCCCCCTACAAAAAATGTAAGAGAGTTATGCTGTCAGCAACAACAACAAAACAGCAAAGAACTGCCTTCTAAACAGATGACATCACAAATCCCCAAGGCGAGTCCAAGGGTGTTGGTGGTTGTGAAGCCTGACCTTCCCATCACTGTACGGGAAGAGGTGACTCCATCCAGCATTTGCAGCACGCCCTCTGCATATGCTGGAAGGATCACCCACAGTCCAGTTACAGATTTGGCTAATGAAGGTGTGAATGTTGTACACCGGGAGGAGGATATTGATGTAGCTGGCGCTGAGGAGGATGTTGATGATTATGATGCAGACAGATACCAAATTGCCTTTCTCAATTTCTATTTATATTCTAGATTATATAACGGCTGAATAGTTTTCTATTTTACTCCTAGTGGAGAGGGGATCTGATGCAGACAGATACCAAACAGCCTTTGTCCATTTCTTTGTATATTTGAATTTCTAGTTCTACAGTCTATGCAGGCTGCTTTTTTTATATTCAACTACAAGTGTAGGGCGGGGGGGGGGAGGGGGGGGGGGCATAGATAGCCACCAGAGTAACGTGGTCCATTTAATTTCACTTTCTAGCTCCACAGTCTGTGCAGCCTGCTTTTTTTATCTTCAAAGTATTTACAAGCCTTGCAATCTAAATTAACTAGATGTAGTGACGTGCTAGAACTCCACCCTCTATATGCTGCAGAGGATGGAGGAGCATCAAAAGGCCATTCAAGCCTACACAGCCACCTACGACATAGGAAAAGGAGTGGGGATGCGCCTGAGTCAAGCGCACTGGAGAATGATTTCCGTGTTGTGCAAGGTTCTGCAGCCATTTGAACTTGCCACACGAGAAGTCAGTTCCGACACTGCCAGCTTGAGTCAGGTGATTCCCCTGATAAGGCTTTTGCAGGAGCAGCTGGAGAAAGTGAGGGAGGAGCTGGTAAACCATTGCGATTCCACCAAGCATGTAGCTCTTGTGGATGAAGCCCTTCATACGTTTTGCCAGGATCCGAGGGTGGTCAGTCTTTTAAAGTCAGAAGAATACATTCTGCCCACCGTTCTCGATCCTCGATTTAAAGCGTATGTTGTGTCTCTGTTTCCGGCGGACACAAGTCTACAGCGGTGCAAAGACCTGCTGGTCAGGAGATTGTCCTCTGAAGAGGACCGTGACATGCCACCAGCTCCACCTTCATTTTCATCACTGTTTGTGCAGTTCCAAAAAAAGAGGAACTGCCATTTCTATTGCTACCTTCTTTCTTTCTATATTTAAAACAAAAACAAAAACTGTCATTTCTATTACTACGTTAATTGTTTGTGCAGTCACAAAAAAAAGGAACTGCGCCCGTAACTGCTATGTTGGTTTTAGACGTCCATCCGGTGTCCGCCATCTGTTCCCTGGAATTCTGACCAGTTGAGGGTGTATTAATTATATTGTGGCCCCGGTATCAAATTGGGTACCGGGGCCACCCCACTACGCAGTCCAGAATATTTTTTTGGGGAATTCAGACCCGTGGAGGGTTTTTTATTAATTATATTGTGGTGACCACTCCTCTACGCAGTCCAGATACATTTATTGGTGCGAATCATACAAGTTCAAGGTTTTCAAATTATATTGTGGTGACCACTCCTCTATGCAGTCCAGGTACATTTTTTGGTGCGATTCAGACCAGTTGATGGTTTTCTTATTATATTGTGGTGACCACTCCTCTACGCAGTCCAGACACATTTTTTGGTGCGATTCATACCAGTTGATGGTTTTCTTATTATATTGTGGTGACCACTCCTCTACGCAGTCCAGATACATTTATTGGTGCGAATCATACAAGTTCAGGGTATTTAAATTATATTGTGGTGACCACTCCTCTACGCAGTCCAGGTACAATTTTTGGTGCGATTCATACCAGTTGATGGTTTTCTTATTATATTGTGGTGACCACTCCTCTACGCAGTCCAGATACATTTATTGGTGCGAATCATACAAGTTCAGGGTTTTTAAATTATATTGTGGTGACCACTCCTCTACGCAGTCCAGGTACATTTTTTGGTGCGATTCATACCAGTTGATGGTTTTCTTATTATATTGTGGTGACCACTCCTCTACGCAGTCCAGGTACATTTTTTGGTGCGATTCAGACCAGTTGATGGTTTTCTTATTATATTGTGGTGACCACTCCTCTACGCAGTCCAGATACATTTATTGGTGCGAATCATACAAGCTCAGGGTTTTTAAATTATATTGTGGTGACCACTCCTCTACGCAGTCCAGGTACATTTTTTGGTGCGATTCATACCAGTTCAGGGTTTTAAAATTATATTGTGGTGACCACTCCTCTACGCAGTCCAGTTACATTTATTGGTGCGAATCATACAAGTTCAGGGTTTTTAAATTATATTGTGGTGACCACTCCTCTACGCAGTCCAGGTACATTTTTTGGTGCGATTCATATCAGTTGATGGTTTTCTTATTATATTGTGGGGACCACTCCACTACGCAGTCCAGAAAGATACCTCGTTGCAATCTTTTGGACTAATAACAATATTGTGAGGTGTTCAGAATACACTGTAAATTAGTGGAAATGATGGTTATTGAATGTTATTGAGGTTTATAATAGCGTAGGAGTGAAAATAAGCCCAAAAACTTGATTTTTGAACTTTTTATGCTTTTTTCAAAAAAAATCCGAATCCAAAACCTTAAATCCGAACCAAAACCTTTCGGCAGGTGTTTTGCGAAACAAATCCGAACCCAAAACACAAAACACGAGACACCAAAAGTCGCCGGTGCACATCCCTATTTTATACCGGATACTCCTCCCCCAGCCTTAGCTTGATGGACAGGTGACACACCCACCTTCTCTTTAAAAGGAAACGCCCATCACTGCCTCTGTTTGCACTAATAGACAGACACACCCTGTCTGTTTGCAGAGAGGAAGGATTTCAAATCATGTAAGTTAACCAAACTTAAACTATTGCTTTTCATACATAAGTCTTTACTTTGAATCTAGGTGCGTTACTGCACAAATATTTTACTCTATTTCTCTGCTTTCTCTGCATATTGCCAGCTAAATGCCTCCTTTTGTTACTATATATATATATATATATATATATATATATATACACACACACACATATATATATACACATATATATATACACACATATATATATATATATATATATATATATACACACATATATATATATATATATATATATATATATATATATATATATATAT
>NW_027448225.1:0-62018 GCF_038048845.1 Mixophyes fleayi
TAGGAGAAATCGCAAAACATAGTCATTTCTTCATTGCCGTCCAAAAACAACGCTTTTTTACACTCCGGTCTCCCTTTCTCTTGGAAACAATGACTTACATCAATTCTTTTACATAATTCTTGTTTCTCATGACATTTCTAACATTGCCCACAATTATCAACTTTCTAAGTCTTTCTGAGCAGTAGAAATCGCAAAACATAGTCATTTCTTCATTGCCGTCTAAAAACAACGCTTTTTTACACTCCTGTCTCCCTTTCTCTTGGAAACAATGACTTACATCAATTTTTTTACATAATTCTTGTTTCTCATGACATTTCTAACATTGCCCACAATTATCAACTTTCTAAGTCTTTCTGAGCAGGAGAAATCGCAAAACATAGTCATTTCTTCATTGCCGTCCAAAAACAACGCTTTTTTACACTCCGGTCTCCCTTTCTCTTGGAAACAATGACTTACATCAATTCTTTTACATAATTCTTGTTTCTCATGACATTTCTAACATTGCCCACAATTATCAACTTTCTAAGTCTTTCTGAGCAGGAGAAATCGCAAAACATAGTCATTTCTTCATTGCCGTCCAAAAACAACGCTTTTTTACACTCCGGTCCTCCCTTTCTCTTGGAAACAATGACTTACATCAATTCTTTTACATAATTCTTGTTTCTCATGACATTTCTAACATTGCCCACAATTATCAACTTTCTAAGTCTTTCTGAGCAAGAGAAATCGCAAAACAGTCATTTCTTCATTGCCGTCCAAAAACAACGCTTTTTTACACTCCTGTCTCCCTTTCTCTTGGAAAGAATGACTTACATCAATTCTTTTACATAATTCTTGTTTCTCATGACATTTCTAACATTGACCACAATTATCAACTTTCTAAGTCTTTCTGAGCAGGAGAAATCGCAAAACATAGTCATTTCTTCATTGCCGTCCAAAAACAACGCTTTTTTACACTCCGGTCTCCCTTTCTCTTGGAAACAATGACTTACATCAATTCTTTTACATAATTCTTGTTTCTCATGACATTTCTAACATTGCCCACAATTATCAACTTTCTAAGTCTTTCTGAGCAAGAGAAATCGCAAAACAGTCATTTCTTCATTGCCGTCCAAAAACAACGCTTTTTTACACTCCGGTCTCCCTTTCTCTTGGAAACAATGACTTACATCAATTCTTTTACATAATTCTTGTTTCTCATGACATTTCTAACATTGCCCACAATTATCAACTTTCTAAGTCTTTCTGAGCAGGAGAAATCGCAAAACATAGTCATTTCTTCATTGCCGTCCAAAAACAACGCTTTTTTACACTCCGGTCTCCCTTTCTCTTGGAAACAATGACTTACATCAATTCTTTTACATAATTCTTGTTTCTCATGACATTTCTAACATTGCCCACAATTATCAACTTTCTAAGTCTTTCTGAGCAAGAGAAATCGCAAAACAGTCATTTCTTCACTGCCGTCCAAAAACAACGCTTTTTTACACTCCGGTCTCCCTTTCTCTTGGAAACAATGACTTACATCAATTCTTTTACATAATTCTTGTTTCTCATGACATTTCTAACATTTCCCACAATTATCAACTTTCTAAGTCTTTCTGAGCAGGAGAAATCGCAAAACATAGTCATTTCTTCATTGCCGTCCAAAAACAACGCTTTTTTACACTCCGGTCTCCCTTTCTCTTGGAAACAATGACTTACATCAATTCTTTTACATAATTCTTGTTTCTCATGACATTTCTAACATTGCCCACAATTATCAACTTTCTAAGTCTTTCTGAGCAAGAGAAATCGCAAAACAGTCATTTCTTCATTGCCGTCCAAAAACAACGCTTTTTTACACTCCGGTCTCCCTTTCTCTTGGAAACAATGACTTACATCAATTCTTTTACATAATTCTTGTTTCTCATGACATTTCTAACATTTCCACAATTATCAACTTTCTAAGTCTTTCTGAGCAGGAGAAATCGCAAAACATAGTCATTTCTTCATTGCCGTCTAAAAACAACGCTTTTTTACACTCCTGTCTCCCTTTCTCTTGGAAACAATGACTTACATCAATTCTTTTACATAATTCTTGTTTCTCATGACATTTCTAACATTGACCACAATTATCAACTTTCTAAGTCTTTCTGAGCAGGAGAAATCGCAAAACATAGTCATTTCTTCATTGCCGTCCAAAAACAACGCTTTTTTACACTCCGGTCTCCCTTTCTCTTGGAAACAATGACTTACATCAATTCTTTTACATAATTCTTGTTTCTCATGACATTTCTAACATTGCCCACAATTATCAACTTTCTAAGTCTTTCTGAGCAAGAGAAATCGCAAAACAGTCATTTCTTCATTGCCGTCCAAAAACAACGCTTTTTTACACTCCGGTCTCCCTTTCTCTTGGAAACAATGACTTACATCAATTCTTTTACATAATTCTTGTTTCTCATGACATTTCTAACATTGACCACAATTATCAACTTTCTAAGTCTTTCTGAGCAGGAGAAATCGCAAAACATAGTCATTTCTTCATTGCCGTCCAAAAACAACGCTTTTTTACACTCCGGTCTCCCTTTCTCTTGGAAACAATGACTTACATCAATTCTTTTACATAATTCTTGTTTCTCATGACATTTCTAACATTGCCCACAATTATCAACTTTCTAAGTCTTTCTGAGCAAGAGAAATCGCAAAACAGTCATTTCTTCATTGCCGTCCAAAAACAACGCTTTTTTACACTCCGGTCTCCCTTTCTCTTGGAAACAATGACTTACATCAATTCTTTTACATAATTCTTGTTTCTCATGACATTTCTAACATTTCCCACAATTATCAACTTTCTAAGTCATTCTGAGCAGTAGAAATCGCAAAACATAGTCATTTCTTCATTGCCGTCTAAAAACAACGCTTTTTTACACTCCTGTCTCCCTTTCTCTTGGAAACAATGACTTACATCAATTTTTTACATAATTCTTGTTTCTCATGACATTTCTAACATTGCCCACAATTATCAACTTTCTAAGTCTTTCTGAGCAGGAGAAATCGCAAAACATAGTCATTTCTTCATTGCCGTCCAAAAACAACGCTTTTTTACACTCCGGTCTCCCTTTCTCTTGGAAACAATGACTTACATCAATTCTTTTACATAATTCTTGTTTCTCATGACATTTCTAACATTGCCCACAATTATCAACTTTCTAAGTCTTTCTGAGCAGGAGAAATCGCAAAACATAGTCATTTCTTCATTGCCGTCCAAAAACAACGCTTTTTTACACTCCGGTCTCCCTTTCTCTTGGAAACAATGACTTACATCAATTCTTTTACATAATTCTTGTTTCTCATGACATTTCTAACATTGCCCACAATTATCAACTTTCTAAGTCTTTCTGAGCAAGAGAAATCGCAAAACAGTCATTTCTTCATTGCCGTCCAAAAACAACGCTTTTTTACACTCCTGTCTCCCTTTCTCTTGGAAACAATGACTTACATCAATTCTTTTACATAATTCTTGTTTCTCATGACATTTCTAACATTGACCACAATTATCAACTTTCTAAGTCTTTCTGAGCAGGAGAAATCGCAAAACATAGTCATTTCTTCATTGCCGTCCAAAAACAACGCTTTTTTACACTCCGGTCTCCCTTTCTCTTGGAAACAATGACTTACATCAATTCTTTTACATAATTCTTGTTTCTCATGACATTTCTAACATTGCCCACAATTATCAACTTTCTAAGTCTTTCTGAGCAAGAGAAATCGCAAAACAGTCATTTCTTCATTGCCGTCCAAAAACAACGCTTTTTTACACTCCGGTCTCCCTTTCTCTTGGAAACAATGACTTACATCAATTCTTTTACATAATTCTTGTTTCTCATGACATTTCTAACATTGCCCACAATTATCAACTTTCTAAGTCTTTCTGAGCAGGAGAAATCGCAAAACATAGTCATTTCTTCATTGCCGTCCAAAAACAACGCTTTTTTACACTCCGGTCTCCCTTTCTCTTGGAAACAATGACTTACATCAATTCTTTTACATAATTCTTGTTTCTCATGACATTTCTAACATTGCCCACAATTATCAACTTTCTAAGTCTTTCTGAGCAAGAGAAATCGCAAAACAGTCATTTCTTCACTGCCGTCCAAAAACAACGCTTTTTTACACTCCGGTCTCCCTTTCTCTTGGAAACAATGACTTACATCAATTCTTTTACATAATTCTTGTTTCTCATGACATTTCTAACATTTCCCACAATTATCAACTTTCTAAGTCTTTCTGAGCAGGAGAAATCGCAAAACATAGTCATTTCTTCATTGCCGTCCAAAAACAACGCTTTTTTACACTCCGGTCTCCCTTTCTCTTGGAAACAATGACTTACATCAATTCTTTTACATAATTCTTGTTTCTCATGACATTTCTAACATTGCCCACAATTATCAACTTTCTAAGTCTTTCTGAGCAAGAGAAATCGCAAAACAGTCATTTCTTCATTGCCGTCCAAAAACAACGCTTTTTTACACTCCGGTCTCCCTTTCTCTTGGAAACAATGACTTACATCAATTCTTTTACATAATTCTTGTTTCTCATGACATTTCTAACATTTCCCACAATTATCAACTTTCTAAGTCTTTCTGAGCAGGAGAAATCGCAAAACATAGTCATTTCTTCATTGCCGTCTAAAAACAACGCTTTTTTACACTCCTGTCTCCCTTTCTCTTGGAAACAATGACTTACATCAATTTTTTTACATAATTCTTGTTTCTCATGACATTTCTAACATTGCCCACAATTATCAACTTTCTAAGTCTTTCTGAGCAGGAGAAATCGCAAAACATAGTCATTTCTTCATTGCCGTCCAAAAACAACGCTTTTTTACACTCCGGTCTCCCTTTCTCTTGGAAACAATGACTTACATCAATTCTTTTACATAATTCTTGTTTCTCATGACATTTCTAACATTGCCCACAATTATCAACTTTCTAAGTCTTTCTGAGCAAGAGAAATCGCAAAACAGTCATTTCTTCATTGCCGTCCAAAAACAACGCTTTTTTACACTCCGGTCTCCCTTTCTCTTGGAAACAATGACTTACATCAATTCTTTTACATAATTCTTGTTTCTCATGACATTTCTAACATTTCCCACAATTATCAACTTTCTAAGTCTTTCTGAGCAGTAGAAATCGCAAAACATAGTCATTTCTTCATTGCCGTCTAAAAACAACGCTTTTTTACACTCCGGTCTCCCTTTCTCTTGGAAACAATGACTTACATCAATTCTTTTACATAATTCTTGTTTCTCATGACATTTCTAACATTTCCCACAATTATCAACTTTCTAAGTCTTTCTGAGCAGGAGAAATCGCAAAACATAGTCATTTCTTCATTGCCGTCCAAAAACAACGCTTTTTTACACTCCGGTCTCCCTTTCTCTTGGAAACAATGACTTACATCAATTCTTTTACATAATTCTTGTTTCTCATGACATTTCTAACATTGCCCACAATTATCAACTTTCTAAGTCTTTCTGAGCAAGAGAAATCGCAAAACAGTCATTTCTTCATTGCCGTCCAAAAACAACGCTTTTTTACACTCCGGTCTCCCTTCTCTTGGAAACAATGACTTACATCAATTCTTTTACATAATTCTTGTTTCTCATGACATTTCTAACATTTCCCACAATTATCAACTTTCTAAGTCTTTCTGAGCAAGAGAAATCGCAAAACAGTCATTTCTTCATTGCCGTCCAAAAACAACGCTTTTTTACACTCCGGTCTCCCTTTCTCTTGGAAACAATGACTTACATCAATTCTTTTACATAATTCTTGTTTCTCATGACATTTCTAACATTTCCCACAATTATCAACTTTCTAAGTCTTTCTGAGCAGGAGAAATCGCAAAACATAGTCATTTCTTCATTGCCGTCTAAAAACAACGCTTTTTTACACTCCTGTCTCCCTTTCTCTTGGAAACAATGACTTACATCAATTTTTTTACATAATTCTTGTTTCTCATGACATTTCTAACATTGCCCACAATTATCAACTTTCTAAGTCTTTCTGAGCAGGAGAAATCGCAAAACATAGTCATTTCTTCATTGCCGTCCAAAAACAACGCTTTTTTACACTCCGGTCTCCCCTTTCTCTTGGAAACAATGACTTACATCAATTCTTTTACATAATTCTTGTTTCTCATGACATTTCTAACATTGCCCACAATTATCAACTTTCTAAGTCTTTCTGAGCAAGAGAAATCGCAAAACAGTCATTTCTTCATTGCCGTCCAAAAACAACGCTTTTTTACACTCCGGTCTCCCTTTCTCTTGGAAACAATGACTTACATCAATTCTTTTACATAATTCTTGTTTCTCATGACATTTCTAACATTTCCCACAATTATCAACTTTCTAAGTCTTTCTGAGCAGTAGAAATCGCAAAACATAGTCATTTCTTCATTGCCGTCTAAAAACAACGCTTTTTTACACTCCTGTCTCCCTTTCTCTTGGAAACAATGACTTACATCAATTTTTTTACATAATTCTTGTTTCTCATGACATTTCTAACATTGCCCACAATTATCAACTTTCTAAGTCTTTCTGAGCAGGAGAAATCGCAAAACATAGTCATTTCTTCATTGCCGTCCAAAAACAACGCTTTTTTACACTCCGGTCTCCCTTTCTCTTGGAAACAATGACTTACATCAATTCTTTTACATAATTCTTGTTTCTCATGACATTTCTAACATTGCCCACAATTATCAACTTTCTAAGTCTTTCTGAGCAGGAGAAATCGCAAAACATAGTCATTTCTTCATTGCCGTCCAAAAACAACGCTTTTTTACACTCCGGTCTCCCTTTCTCTTGGAAACAATGACTTACATCAATTCTTTTACATAATTCTTGTTTCTCATGACATTTCTAACATTGCCCACAATTATCAACTTTCTAAGTCTTTCTGAGCAAGAGAAATCGCAAAACAGTCATTTCTTCATTGCCGTCCAAAAACAACGCTTTTTTACACTCCTGTCTCCCTTTCTCTTGGAAACAATGACTTACATCAATTCTTTTACATAATTCTTGTTTCTCATGACATTTCTAACATTGACCACAATTATCAACTTTCTAAGTCTTTCTGAGCAGGAGAAATCGCAAAACATAGTCATTTCTTCATTGCCGTCCAAAAACAACGCTTTTTTACACTCCGGTCTCCCTTTCTCTTGGAAACAATGACTTACATCAATTCTTTTACATAATTCTTGTTTCTCATGACATTTCTAACATTGCCCACAATTATCAACTTTCTAAGTCTTTCTGAGCAAGAGAAATCGCAAAACAGTCATTTCTTCATTGCCGTCCAAAAACAACGCTTTTTTACACTCCGGTCTCCCTTTCTCTTGGAAACAATGACTTACATCAATTCTTTTACATAATTCTTGTTTCTCATGACATTTCTAACATTGCCCACAATTATCAACTTTCTAAGTCTTTCTGAGCAGGAGAAATCGCAAAACATAGTCATTTCTTCATTGCCGTCCAAAAACAACGCTTTTTTACACTCCGGTCTCCCTTTCTCTTGGAAACAATGACTTACATCAATTCTTTTACATAATTCTTGTTTCTCATGACATTTCTAACATTGCCCACAATTATCAACTTTCTAAGTCTTTCTGAGCAAGAGAAATCGCAAAACAGTCATTTCTTCACTGCCGTCCAAAAACAACGCTTTTTTACACTCCGGTCTCCCTTTCTCTTGGAAACAATGACTTACATCAATTCTTTTACATAATTCTTGTTTCTCATGACATTTCTAACATTTCCCACAATTATCAACTTTCTAAGTCTTTCTGAGCAGGAGAAATCGCAAAACATAGTCATTTCTTCATTGCCGTCCAAAAACAACGCTTTTTTACACTCCGGTCTCCCTTTCTCTTGGAAACAATGACTTACATCAATTCTTTTACATAATTCTTGTTTCTCATGACATTTCTAACATTGCCCACAATTATCAACTTTCTAAGTCTTTCTGAGCAAGAGAAATCGCAAAACAGTCATTTCTTCATTGCCGTCCAAAAACAACGCTTTTTTACACTCCGGTCTCCCTTTCTCTTGGAAACAATGACTTACATCAATTCTTTTACATAATTCTTGTTTCTCATGACATTTCTAACATTTCCCACAATTATCAACTTTCTAAGTCTTTCTGAGCAGGAGAAATCGCAAAACATAGTCATTTCTTCATTGCCGTCTAAAACAACGCTTTTTTACACTCCTGTCTCCCTTTCTCTTGGAAACAATGACTTACATCAATTCTTTTACATAATTCTTGTTTCTCATGACATTTCTAACATTGACCACAATTATCAACTTTCTAAGTCTTTCTGAGCAGGAGAAATCGCAAAACATAGTCATTTCTTCATTGCCGTCCAAAAACAACGCTTTTTTACACTCCGGTCTCCCTTTCTCTTGGAAACAATGACTTACATCAATTCTTTTACATAATTCTTGTTTCTCATGACATTTCTAACATTGCCCACAATTATCAACTTTCTAAGTCTTTCTGAGCAAGAGAAATCGCAAAACAGTCATTTCTTCATTGCCGTCCAAAAACAACGCTTTTTTAACACTCCGGTCTCCCTTTCTCTTGGAAACAATGACTTACATCAATTCTTTTACATAATTCTTGTTTCTCATGACATTTCTAACATTGCCCACAATTATCAACTTTCTAAGTCTTTCTGAGCAGGAGAAATCGCAAAACATAGTCATTTCTTCATTGCCGTCCAAAAACAACGCTTTTTTACACTCCGGTCTCCCTTTCTCTTGGAAACAATGACTTACATCAATTCTTTTACATAATTCTTGTTTCTCATGACATTTCTAACATTTCCCACAATTATCAACTTTCTAAGTCTTTCTGAGCAGGAGAAATCGCAAAACATAGTCATTTCTTCATTGCCGTCTAAAAACAACGCTTTTTTACACTCCTGTCTCCCTTTCTCTTGGAAACAATGACTTACATCAATTTTTTTACATAATTCTTGTTTCTCATGACATTTCTAACATTGCCCACAATTATCAACTTTCTAAGTCTTTCTGAGCAGGAGAAATCGCAAAACATAGTCATTTCTTCATTGCCGTCCAAAAACAACGCTTTTTTACACTCCGGTCTCCCTTTCTCTTGGAAACAATGACTTACATCAATTCTTTTACATAATTCTTGTTTCTCATGACATTTCTAACATTGCCCACAATTATCAACTTTCTAAGTCTTTCTGAGCAAGAGAAATCGCAAAACAGTCATTTCTTCATTGCCGTCCAAAAACAACGCTTTTTTACACTCCGGTCTCCCTTTCTCTTGGAAACAATGACTTACATCAATTCTTTTACATAATTCTTGTTTCTCATGACATTTCTAACATTTCCCACAATTATCAACTTTCTAAGTCTTTCTGAGCAGTAGAAATCGCAAAACATAGTCATTTCTTCATTGCCGTCTAAAAACAACGCTTTTTTACACTCCTGTCTCCCTTTCTCTTGGAAACAATGACTTACATCAATTTTTTTACATAATTCTTGTTTCTCATGACATTTCTAACATTGCCCACAATTATCAACTTTCTAAGTCTTTCTGAGCAGGAGAAATCGCAAAACATAGTCATTTCTTCATTGCCGTCCAAAAACAACGCTTTTTTACACTCCGGTCTCCCTTTCTCTTGGAAACAATGACTTACATCAATTCTTTTACATAATTCTTGTTTCTCATGACATTTCTAACATTGCCCACAATTATCAACTTTCTAAGTCTTTCTGAGCAGGAGAAATCGCAAAACATAGTCATTTCTTCATTGCCGTCCAAAAACAACGCTTTTTTACACTCCGGTCTCCCTTTCTCTTGGAAACAATGACTTACATCAATTCTTTTACATAATTCTTGTTTCTCATGACATTTCTAACATTGCCCACAATTATCAACTTTCTAAGTCTTTCTGAGCAAGAGAAATCGCAAAACAGTCATTTCTTCATTGCCGTCCAAAAACAACGCTTTTTTACACTCCTGTCTCCCTTTCTCTTGGAAACAATGACTTACATCAATTCTTTTACATAATTCTTGTTTCTCATGACATTTCTAACATTGACCACAATTATCAACTTTCTAAGTCTTTCTGAGCAGGAGAAATCGCAAAACATAGTCATTTCTTCATTGCCGTCCAAAAACAACGCTTTTTTACACTCCGGTCTCCCTTTCTCTTGGAAACAATGACTTACATCAATTCTTTTACATAATTCTTGTTTCTCATGACATTTCTAACATTGCCCACAATTATCAACTTTCTAAGTCTTTCTGAGCAGGAGAAATCGCAAAACATAGTCATTTCTTCATTGCCGTCCAAAAACAACGCTTTTTTACACTCCGGTCTCCCTTTCTCTTGGAAACAATGACTTACATCAATTCTTTTACATAATTCTTGTTTCTCATGACATTTCTAACATTGCCCACAATTATCAACTTTCTAAGTCTTTCTGAGCAAGAGAAATCGCAAAACAGTCATTTCTTCACTGCCGTCCAAAAACAACGCTTTTTTACACTCCGGTCTCCCTTTCTCTTGGAAACAATGACTTACATCAATTCTTTTACATAATTCTTGTTTCTCATGACATTTCTAACATTTCCCACAATTATCAACTTTCTAAGTCTTTCTGAGCAGGAGAAATCGCAAAACATAGTCATTTCTTCATTGCCGTCCAAAAACAACGCTTTTTTACACTCCGGTCTCCCTTTCTCTTGGAAACAATGACTTACATCAATTCTTTTACATAATTCTTGTTTCTCATGACATTTCTAACATTGCCCACAATTATCAACTTTCTAAGTCTTTCTGAGCAAGAGAAATCGCAAAACAGTCATTTCTTCATTGCCGTCCAAAAACAACGCTTTTTTACACTCCGGTCTCCCTTTCTCTTGGAAACAATGACTTACATCAATTCTTTTACATAATTCTTGTTTCTCATGACATTTCTAACATTTCCCACAATTATCAACTTTCTAAGTCTTTCTGAGCAGGAGAAATCGCAAAACATAGTCATTTCTTCATTGCCGTCTAAAAACAACGCTTTTTTACACTCCTGTCTCCCTTTCTCTTGGAAACAATGACTTACATCAATTCTTTTACATAATTCTTGTTTCTCATGACATTTCTAACATTGACCACAATTATCAACTTTCTAAGTCTTTCTGAGCAGGAGAAATCGCAAAACATAGTCATTTCTTCATTGCCGTCCAAAAACAACGCTTTTTTACACTCCGGTCTCCCTTTCTCTTGGAAACAATGACTTACATCAATTCTTTTACATAATTCTTGTTTCTCATGACATTTCTAACATTGCCCACAATTATCAACTTTCTAAGTCTTTCTGAGCAAGAGAAATCGCAAAACAGTCATTTCTTCATTGCCGTCCAAAAACAACGCTTTTTTACACTCCGGTCTCCCTTTCTCTTGGAAACAATGACTTACATCAATTCTTTTACATAATTCTTGTTTCTCATGACATTTCTAACATTGCCCACAATTATCAACTTTCTAAGTCTTTCTGAGCAGGAGAAATCGCAAAACATAGTCATTTCTTCATTGCCGTCCAAAAACAACGCTTTTTTACACTCCGGTCTCCCTTTCTCTTGGAAACAATGACTTACATCAATTCTTTTACATAATTCTTGTTTCTCATGACATTTCTAACATTGCCCACAATTATCAACTTTCTAAGTCTTTCTGAGCAAGAGAAATCGCAAAACAGTCATTTCTTCATTGCCGTCCAAAAACAACGCTTTTTTACACTCCGGTCTCCCTTTCTCTTGGAAACAATGACTTACATCAATTCTTTTACATAATTCTTGTTTCTCATGACATTTCTAACATTTCCCACAATTATCAACTTTCTAAGTCTTTCTGAGCAGGAGAAATCGCAAAACATAGTCATTTCTTCATTGCCGTCTAAAAACAACGCTTTTTTACACTCCTGTCTCCCTTTCTCTTGGAAACAATGACTTACATCAATTCTTTTACATAATTCTTGTTTCTCATGACATTTCTAACATTGACCACAATTATCAACTTTCTAAGTCTTTCTGAGCAGGAGAAATCGCAAAACATAGTCATTTCTTCATTGCCGTCCAAAAACAACGCTTTTTTACACTCCGGTCTCCCTTTCTCTTGGAAACAATGACTTACATCAATTCTTTTACATAATTCTTGTTTCTCATGACATTTCTAACATTGCCCACAATTATCAACTTTCTAAGTCTTTCTGAGCAAGAGAAATCGCAAAACAGTCATTTCTTCATTGCCGTCCAAAAACAACGCTTTTTTACACTCCGGTCTCCCTTTCTCTTGGAAACAATGACTTACATCAATTCTTTTACATAATTCTTGTTTCTCATGACATTTCTAACATTGCCCACAATTATCAACTTTCTAAGTCTTTCTGAGCAGGAGAAATCGCAAAACATAGTCATTTCTTCATTGCCGTCCAAAAACAACGCTTTTTTACACTCCGGTCTCCCTTTCTCTTGGAAACAATGACTTACATCAATTCTTTTACATAATTCTTGTTTCTCATGACATTTCTAACATTGCCCACAATTATCAACTTTCTAAGTCTTTCTGAGCAAGAGAAATCGCAAAACAGTCATTTCTTCATTGCCGTCCAAAAACAACGCTTTTTTACACTCCGGTCTCCCTTTCTCTTGGAAACAATGACTTACATCAATTCTTTTACATAATTCTTGTTTCTCATGACATTTCTAACATTGCCCACAATTATCAACTTTCTAAGTCTTTCTGAGCAAGAGAAATCGCAAAACAGTCATTTCTTCATTGCCGTCCAAAAACAACGCTTTTTTACACTCCGGTCTCTCTTTCTCTTTTCCACAATGACTTACATCAATTCTTTTACATAATTCTTGTTTCTCATGACATTTCTAACATTGCCCACAATTATCAACTTTCTAAGTCTTTCTGAGCAGGAGAAATCGCAAAACATAGTCATTTCTTCATTGCCGTCCAAAAACAACGCTTTTTTACACTCCGGTCTCCCTTTCTCTTGGAAACAATGACTTACATCAATTCTTTTACATAATTCTTGTTTCTCATGACATTTCTAACATTGCCCACAATTATCAACTTTCTAAGTCTTTCTGAGCAAGAGAAATCGCAAAACAGTCATTTCTTCATTGCCGTCCAAAAACAACGCTTTTTTACACTCCGGTCTCCCTTTCTCTTGGAAACAATGAATTACATCAATTCTTTTACATAATTCTTGTTTCTCATGACATTTCTAACATTTCCCACAATTATCAACTTTCTAAGTCTTTCTGAGCAGGAGAAATCGCAAAACATAGTCATTTCTTCATTGCCGTCCAAAAACAACGCTTTTTTACACTCCGGTCTCCCTTTCTCTTGGAAACAATGACTTACATCAATTCTTTTACATAATTCTTGTTTCTCATGACATTTCTAACATTGCCCACAATTATCAACTTTCTAAGTCTTTCTGAGCAAGAGAAATCGCAAAACAGTCATTTCTTCATTGCCGTCCAAAAACAACGCTTTTTTACACTCCGGTCTCCCTTTCTCTTGGAAACAATGACTTACATCAATTCTTTTACATAATTCTTGTTTCTCATGACATTTCTAACATTGCCCACAATTATCAACTTTCTAAGTCTTTCTGAGCAAGAGAAATCGCAAAACAGTCATTTCTTCATTGCCGTCCAAAAACAACGCTTTTTTACACTCCGGTCTCTCTTTCTCTTTTCCACAATGACTTACATCAATTCTTTTACATAATTCTTGTTTCTCATGACATTTCTAACATTGCCCACAATTATCAACTTTCTAAGTCTTTCTGAGCAAGAGAAATCGCAAAACAGTCATTTCTTCATTGCCGTCCAAAAACAACGCTTTTTTACACTCTGGTCTCTCTTTCTCTTTTCCACAATGACTTACATCAATTCTTTTACATAATTCTTGTTTCTCATGACATTTCTAACATTGCCCACAATTATCAACTTTCTAAGTCTTTCTGAGCAGGAGAAATCGCAAAACATAGTCATTTCTTCATTGCCGTCCAAAAACAACGCTTTTTTACACTCCGGTCTCCCTTTCTCTTGGAAACAATGACTTACATCAATTCTTTTACATAATTCTTGTTTCTCATGACATTTCTAACATTGCCCACAATTATCAACTTTCTAAGTCTTTCTGAGCAAGAGAAATCGCAAAACAGTCATTTCTTCATTGCCGTCCAAAAACAACGCTTTTTTACACTCCGGTCTCCCTTTCTCTTGGAAACAATGAATTACATCAATTCTTTTACATAATTCTTGTTTCTCATGACATTTCTAACATTTCCCACAATTATCAACTTTCTAAGTCTTTCTGAGCAGGAGAAATCGCAAAACATAGTCATTTCTTCATTGCCGTCCAAAAACAACGCTTTTTTACACTCCTGTCTCCCTTTCTCTTGGAAACAATGACTTACATCAATTCTTTTACATAATTCTTGTTTCTCATGACTTTTCTAACATTGCCCACAATTATCAACTTTCTAAGTCTTTCTGAGCAGGAGAAATCGCAAAACATAGTCATTTCTTCATTGCCGTCCAAAAACAACGCTTTTTTACACTCCTGTCTTCCTTTCTCTTGGAAACAATGACTTACATCAATTCTTTTACATAATTCTTGTTTCTCATGACATTTCTAACATTGACCACAATTATCAACTTTCTAAGTCTTTCTGAGCAGGAGAAATCGCAAAACATAGTCATTTCTTCATTGCCGTCCAAAAACAACGCTTTTTTACACTCCGGTCTCCCTTTCTCTTGGAAACAATGACTTACATCAATTCTTTTACATAATTCTTGTTTCTCATGACATTTCTAACATTGCCCACAATTATCAACTTTCTAAGTCTTTCTGAGCAGGAGAAATCGCAAAACATAGTCATTTCTTCATTGCCGTCCAAAAACAACGCTTTTTTACACTCCTGTCTCCCTTTCTCTTGGAAACAATGACTTACATCAATTCTTTTACATAATTCTTGTTTCTCATGACATTTCTAACATTGCCCACAATTATCAACTTTCTAAGTCTTTCTGAGCAAGAGAAATCGCAAAACAGTCATTTCTTCATTGCCGTCCAAAAAGAACGCTTTTTTACACTCCGGTCTCTCTTTCTCTTGGAAACAATGACTTACATCAATTCTTTTACATATTTCTTGTTTCTCATGACATTTCTAACATTGCCCACAATTATCAACTTTCTAAGTCTTTCTGAGCAGGAGAAATCGCAAAACATAGTCATTTCTTCATTGCCGTCCAAAAACAACGCTTTTTTACACTCCGGTCTCCCTTTCTCTTGGAAACAATGACTTACATCAATTCTTTTACATAATTCTTGTTTCTCATGACATTTCTAACATTGCCCACAATTATCAACTTTCTAAGTCTTTCTGAGCAAGAGAAATCGCAAAACAGTCATTTCTTCATTGCCGTCCAAAAACAACGCTTTTTTACACTCCGGTCTCCCTTTCTCTTGGAAACAATGACTTACATCAATTCTTTTACATAATTCTTGTTTCTCATGACATTTCTAACATTGCCCACAATTATCAACTTTCTAAGTCTTTCTGAGCAAGAGAAATCGCAAAACAGTCATTTCTTCATTGCCGTCCAAAAACAACGCTTTTTTACACTCCGGTCTCTCTTTCTCTTTTCCACAATGACTTACATCAATTCTTTTACATAATTCTTGTTTCTCATGACATTTCTAACATTGCCCACAATTATCAACTTTCTAAGTCTTTCTGAGCAGGAGAAATCGCAAAACATAGTCATTTCTTCATTGCCGTCCAAAAACAACGCTTTTTTACACTCCGGTCTCCCTTTCTCTTGGAAACAATGACTTACATCAATTCTTTTACATAATTCTTGTTTCTCATGACATTTCTAACATTGCCCACAATTATCAACTTTCTAAGTCTTTCTGAGCAAGAGAAATCGCAAAACAGTCATTTCTTCATTGCCGTCCAAAAACAACGCTTTTTTACACTCCGGTCTCCCTTTCTCTTGGAAACAATGACTTACGTCAATTCTTTTACATAATTCTTGTTTCTCATGACATTTCTAACATTGCCCACAATTATCAACTTTCTAAGTCTTTCTGAGCAGGAGAAATCGCAAAACATAGTCATTTCTTCATTGCCGTCCAAAAACAACGCTTTTTTACACTCCGGTCTCCCTTTCTCTTGGAAACAATGACTTACATCAATTCTTTTACATAATTCTTGTTTCTCATGACATTTCTAACATTGCCCACAATTATCAACTTTCTAAGTCTTTCTGAGCAAGAGAAATCGCAAAACAGTCATTTCTTCATTGCCGTCCAAAAACAACGCTTTTTTACACTCCGGTCTCCCTTTCTCTTGGAAACAATGACTTACATCAATTCTTTTACATAATTCTTGTTTCTCATGACATTTCTAACATTGCCCACAATTATCAACTTTCTAAGTCTTTCTGAGCAGGAGAAATCGCAAAACATAGTCATTTCTTCATTGCCGTCCAAAAACAACGCTTTTTTACACTCCGGTCTCCCTTTCTCTTGGAAACAATGACTTACATCAATTCTTTTACATAATTCTTGTTTCTCATGACATTTCTAACATTGCCCACAATTATCAACTTTCTAAGTCTTTCTGAGCAAGAGAAATCGCAAAACAGTCATTTCTTCATTGCCGTCCAAAAACAACGCTTTTTTACACTCCGGTCTCCCTTTCTCTTGGAAACAATGACTTACATCAATTCTTTTACATAATTCTTGTTTCTCATGACATTTCTAACATTGCCCACAATTATCAACTTTCTAAGTCTTTCTGAGCAAGAGAAATCGCAAAACAGTCATTTCTTCATTGCCGTCCAAAAACAACGCTTTTTTACACTCCGGTCTCTCTTTCTCTTTTCCACAATGACTTACATCAATTCTTTTACATAATTCTTGTTTCTCATGACATTTCTAACATTGCCCACAATTATCAACTTTCTAAGTCTTTCTGAGCAGGAGAAATCGCAAAACATAGTCATTTCTTCATTGCCGTCCAAAAACAACGCTTTTTTACACTCCGGTCTCCCTTTCTCTTGGAAACAATGACTTACATCAATTCTTTTACATAATTCTTGTTTCTCATGACATTTCTAACATTGCCCACAATTATCAACTTTCTAAGTCTTTCTGAGCAAGAGAAATCGCAAAACAGTCATTTCTTCATTGCCGTCCAAAAACAACGCTTTTTTACACTCCGGTCTCCCTTTCTCTTGGAAACAATGAATTACATCAATTCTTTTACATAATTCTTGTTTCTCATGACATTTCTAACATTTCCCACAATTATCAACTTTCTAAGTCTTTCTGAGCAGGAGAAATCGCAAAACATAGTCATTTCTTCATTGCCGTCCAAAAACAACGCTTTTTTACACTCCGGTCTCCCTTTCTCTTGGAAACAATGACTTACATCAATTCTTTTACATAATTCTTGTTTCTCATGACATTTCTAACATTGCCCACAATTATCAACTTTCTAAGTCTTTCTGAGCAAGAGAAATCGCAAAACAGTCATTTCTTCATTGCCGTCCAAAAACAACGCTTTTTTACACTCCGGTCTCCCTTTCTCTTGGAAACAATGACTTACATCAATTCTTTTACATAATTCTTGTTTCTCATGACATTTCTAACATTGCCCACAATTATCAACTTTCTAAGTCTTTCTGAGCAAGAGAAATCGCAAAACAGTCATTTCTTCATTGCCGTCCAAAAACAACGCTTTTTTACACTCCGGTCTCTCTTTCTCTTTTCCACAATGACTTACATCAATTCTTTTACATAATTCTTGTTTCTCATGACATTTCTAACATTGCCCACAATTATCAACTTTCTAAGTCTTTCTGAGCAAGAGAAATCGCAAAACAGTCATTTCTTCATTGCCGTCCAAAAACAACGCTTTTTTACACTCTGGTCTCTCTTTCTCTTTTCCACAATGACTTACATCAATTCTTTTACATAATTCTTGTTTCTCATGACATTTCTAACATTGCCCACAATTATCAACTTTCTAAGTCTTTCTGAGCAGGAGAAATCGCAAAACATAGTCATTTCTTCATTGCCGTCCAAAAACAACGCTTTTTTACACTCCGGTCTCCCTTTCTCTTGGAAACAATGACTTACATCAATTCTTTTACATAATTCTTGTTTCTCATGACATTTCTAACATTGCCCACAATTATCAACTTTCTAAGTCTTTCTGAGCAAGAGAAATCGCAAAACAGTCATTTCTTCATTGCCGTCCAAAAACAACGCTTTTTTACACTCCGGTCTCCCTTTCTCTTGGAAACAATGAATTACATCAATTCTTTTACATAATTCTTGTTTCTCATGACATTTCTAACATTTCCCACAATTATCAACTTTCTAAGTCTTTCTGAGCAGGAGAAATCGCAAAACATAGTCATTTCTTCATTGCCGTCCAAAAACAACGCTTTTTTACACTCCTGTCTCCCTTTCTCTTGGAAACAATGACTTACATCAATTCTTTTACATAATTCTTGTTTCTCATGACTTTTCTAACATTGCCCACAATTATCAACTTTCTAAGTCTTTCTGAGCAGGAGAAATCGCAAAACATAGTCATTTCTTCATTGCCGTCCAAAAACAACGCTTTTTTACACTCCTGTCTTCCTTTCTCTTGGAAACAATGACTTACATCAATTCTTTTACATAATTCTTGTTTCTCATGACATTTCTAACATTGACCACAATTATCAACTTTCTAAGTCTTTCTGAGCAGGAGAAATCGCAAAACATAGTCATTTCTTCATTGCCGTCCAAAAACAACGCTTTTTTACACTCCGGTCTCCCTTTCTCTTGGAAACAATGACTTACATCAATTCTTTTACATAATTCTTGTTTCTCATGACATTTCTAACATTGCCCACAATTATCAACTTTCTAAGTCTTTCTGAGCAGGAGAAATCGCAAAACATAGTCATTTCTTCATTGCCGTCCAAAAACAACGCTTTTTTACACTCCTGTCTCCCTTTCTCTTGGAAACAATGACTTACATCAATTCTTTTACATAATTCTTGTTTCTCATGACATTTCTAACATTGCCCACAATTATCAACTTTCTAAGTCTTTCTGAGCAAGAGAAATCGCAAAACAGTCATTTCTTCATTGCCGTCCAAAAAGAACGCTTTTTTACACTCCGGTCTCTCTTTCTCTTGGAAACAATGACTTACATCAATTCTTTTACATATTTCTTGTTTCTCATGACATTTCTAACATTGCCCACAATTATCAACTTTCTAAGTCTTTCTGAGCAGGAGAAATCGCAAAACATAGTCATTTCTTCATTGCCGTCCAAAAACAACGCTTTTTTACACTCCGGTCTCCCTTTCTCTTGGAAACAATGACTTACATCAATTCTTTTACATAATTCTTGTTTCTCATGACATTTCTAACATTGCCCACAATTATCAACTTTCTAAGTCTTTCTGAGCAAGAGAAATCGCAAAACAGTCATTTCTTCATTGCCGTCCAAAAACAACGCTTTTTTACACTCCGGTCTCCCTTTCTCTTGGAAACAATGACTTACATCAATTCTTTTACATAATTCTTGTTTCTCATGACATTTCTAACATTGCCCACAATTATCAACTTTCTAAGTCTTTCTGAGCAAGAGAAATCGCAAAACAGTCATTTCTTCATTGCCGTCCAAAAACAACGCTTTTTTACACTCCGGTCTCTCTTTCTCTTTTCCACAATGACTTACATCAATTCTTTTACATAATTCTTGTTTCTCATGACATTTCTAACATTGCCCACAATTATCAACTTTCTAAGTCTTTCTGAGCAGGAGAAATCGCAAAACATAGTCATTTCTTCATTGCCGTCCAAAAACAACGCTTTTTTACACTCCGGTCTCCCTTTCTCTTGGAAACAATGACTTACATCAATTCTTTTACATAATTCTTGTTTCTCATGACATTTCTAACATTGCCCACAATTATCAACTTTCTAAGTCTTTCTGAGCAAGAGAAATCGCAAAACAGTCATTTCTTCATTGCCGTCCAAAAACAACGCTTTTTTACACTCCGGTCTCCCTTTCTCTTGGAAACAATGACTTACGTCAATTCTTTTACATAATTCTTGTTTCTCATGACATTTCTAACATTGCCCACAATTATCAACTTTCTAAGTCTTTCTGAGCAGGAGAAATCGCAAAACATAGTCATTTCTTCATTGCCGTCCAAAAACAACGCTTTTTTACACTCCTGTCTCCCTTTCTCTTGGAAACAATGACTTACATCAATTCTTTTACATAATTCTTGTTTCTCATGACATTTCTAACATTGCCCACAATTATCAACTTTCTAAGTCTTTCTGAGCAAGAGAAATCGCAAAACAGTCATTTCTTCATTGCCGTCCAAAAACAACGCTTTTTTACACTCCGGTCTCCCTTTCTCTTGGAAACAATGACTTACATCAATTCTTTTACATAATTCTTGTTTCTCATGACATTTCTAACATTGCCCACAATTATCAACTTTCTAAGTCTTTCTGAGCAGGAGAAATCGCAAAACATAGTCATTTCTTCATTGCCGTCCAAAAACAACGCTTTTTTACACTCCTGTCTCCCTTTCTCTTGGAAACAATGACTTACATCAATTTTTTTACATAATTCTTGTTTCTCAAGACATTTCTAACATTGCCCACAATTATCAACTTTCTAAGTCTTTCTGAGCAAGAGAAATCGCAAAACAGTCATTTCTTCATTGCCATCCAAAAACAACGCTTTTTTACACTCCGGTCTCCCTTTCTCTTGGAAACAATGACTTACATCAATTCTTGTACATAATTCTTGTTTCTCATGACATTTCTAACATTTCCCACAATTATCAACTTTCTAAGTCTTTCTGAGCAGGAGAAATCGCAAAACATAGTCATTTCTTCATTGCCGTCTAAAAACAACGCTTTTTTACACTCCTGTCTCCCTTTCTCTTGGAAACAATGACTTACATCAATTCTTTTACATAATTCTTGTTTCTCATGACATTTCTAACATTGACCACAATTATCAACTTTCTAAGTCTTTCTGAGCAGGAGAAATCGCAAAACATAGTCATTTCTTCATTGCCGTCCAAAAACAACGCTTTTTTACACTCCGGTCTCCCTTTCTCTTGGAAACAATGACTTACATCAATTCTTTTACATAATTCTTGTTTCTCATGACATTTCTAACATTGCCCACAATTATCAACTTTCTAAGTCTTTCTGAGCAAGAGAAATCGCAAAACAGTCATTTCTTCATTGCCGTCCAAAAACAACGCTTTTTTACACTCCGGTCTCCCTTTCTCTTGGAAACAATGACTTACATCAATTCTTTTACATAATTCTTGTTTCTCATGACATTTCTAACATTGCCCACAATTATCAACTTTCTAAGTCTTTCTGAGCAGGAGAAATCGCAAAACATAGTCATTTCTTCATTGCCGTCCAAAAACAACGCTTTTTTACACTCCGGTCTCCCTTTCTCTTGGAAACAATGACTTACATCAATTCTTTTACATAATTCTTGTTTCTCATGACATTTCTAACATTGCCCACAATTATCAACTTTCTAAGTCTTTCTGAGCAAGAGAAATCGCAAAACAGTCATTTCTTCATTGCCGTCCAAAAACAACGCTTTTTTACACTCCGGTCTCCCTTTCTCTTGGAAACAATGACTTACATCAATTCTTTTACATAATTCTTGTTTCTCATGACATTTCTAACATTTCCCACAATTATCAACTTTCTAAGTCTTTCTGAGCAGGAGAAATCGCAAAACATAGTCATTTCTTCATTGCCGTCCAAAAACAACGCATTTTTACACTCCTGTCTCCCTTTCTCTTGGAAACAATGACTTACATCAATTCTTTTACATAATTCTTGTTTCTCATGACATTTCTAACATTGCCCACAATTATCAACTTTCTAAGTCTTTCTGAGCAAGAGAAATCGCAAAACAGTCATTTCTTCATTGCCGTCCAAAAACAACGCTTTTTTACACTCCGGTCTCCCTTTCTCTTGGAAACAATGACTTACATCAATTCTTTTACATAATTCTTGTTTCTCATGACATTTCTAACATTTCCCACAATTATCAACTTTCTAAGTCTTTCTGAGCAGGAGAAATCGCAAAACATAGTCATTTCTTCATTGCCGTCCAAAAACAACGCTTTTTTACACTCCTGTCTCCCTTTCTCTTGGAAACAATGACTTACATCAATTCTTTTACATAATTCTTGTTTCTCATGACATTTCTAACATTGCCCACAATTATCAACTTTCTAAGTCTTTCTGAGCAAGAGAAATCGCAAAACAGTCATTTCTTCATTGCCGTCCAAAAACAACGCTTTTTTACACTCCGGTCTCCCTTTCTCTTGGAAACAATGACTTACATCAATTCTTTTACATAATTCTTGTTTCTCATGACATTTCTAACATTGCCCACAATTATCAACTTTCTAAGTCTTTCTGAGCAGGAGAAATCGCAAAACATAGTCATTTCTTCATTGCCGTCCAAAAACAACGCTTTTTTACACTCCTGTCTCCCTTTCTCTTGGAAACAATGACTTACATCAATTCTTTTACATAATTCTTGTTTCTCATGACATTTCTAACATTGCCCACAATTATCAACTTTCTAAGTCTTTCTGAGCAGGAGAAATCGCAAAACATAATCATTTCTTCATTGCCGTCTAAAAACAACGCTTTTTTACACTCCTGTCTCCCTTTCTCTTGGAAACAATGACTTACATCAATTTTTTTACATAATTCTTGTTTCTCATGACATTTCTAACATTGCCCACAATTATCAACTTTCTAAGTCTTTCTGAGCAAGAGAAATCGCAAAACAGTCATTTCTTCATTGCCGTCCAAAAACAACGCTTTTTTACACTCCGGTCTCCCTTTCTCTTGGAAACAATGACTTACATCAATTCTTTTACATAATTCTTGTTTCTCATGACATTTCTAACATTTCCCACAATTATCAACTTTCTAAGTCTTTCTGAGCAGGAGAAATCGCAAAACATAGTCATTTCTTCATTGCCGTCTAAAAACAACGCTTTTTTACACTCCTGTCTCCCTTTCTCTTGGAAACAATGACTTACATCAATTCTTTTACATAATTCTTGTTTCTCATGACATTTCTAACATTTACCACAATTATCAACTTTCTAAGTCTTTCTGAGCAGGAGAAATCGCAAAACATAGTCATTTCTTCATTGCCGTCCAAAAACAACGCTTTTTTACACTCCGGTCTCCCTTTCTCTTGGAAACAATGACTTACATCAATTCTTTTACATAATTCTTGTTTCTCATGACATTTCTAACATTGCCCACAATTATCAACTTTCTAAGTCTTTCTGAGCAAGAGAAATCGCAAAACAGTCATTTCTTCATTGCCGTCCAAAAACAACGCTTTTTTACACTCCGGTCTCCCTTTCTCTTGGAAACAATGACTTACATCAATTCTTTTACATAATTCTTGTTTCTCATGACATTTCTAACATTGCCCACAATTATCAACTTTCTAAGTCTTTCTGAGCAGGAGAAATCGCAAAACATAGTCATTTCTTCATTGCCGTCCAAAAACAACGCTTTTTTACACTCCGGTCTCCCTTTCTCTTGGAAACAATGACTTACATCAATTCTTTTACATAATTCTTGTTTCTCATGACATTTCTAACATTGCCCACAATTATCAACTTTCTAAGTCTTTCTGAGCAGGAGAAATCGCAAAACATAGTCATTTCTTCATTGCCGTCCAAAAACAACGCTTTTTTACACTCCGGTCTCCCTTTCTCTTGGAAACAATGACTTACATCAATTCTTTTACATAATTCTTGTTTCTCATGACATTTCTAACATTTCCCACAATTATCAACTTTCTAAGTCTTTCTGAGCAGGAGAAATCGCAAAACATAGTCATTTCTTCATTGCCATCTAAAAACAACGCTTTTTTACACTCCTGTCTCCCTTTCTCTTGGAAACAATGACTTACATCAATTCTTTTACATAATTCTTGTTTCTCATGACATTTCTAACATTGACCACAATTATCAACTTTCTAAGTCTTTCTGAGCAGGAGAAATCGCAAAACATAGTCATTTCTTCATTGCCGTCCAAAAACAACGCTTTTTTACACTCCGGTCTCCCTTTCTCTTGGAAACAATGACTTACATCAATTTTTTTACATAATTCTTGTTTCTCATGACATTTCTAACATTGCCCACAATTATCAACTTTCTAAGTCTTTCTGAGCAGGAGAAATCGCAAAACATAGTCATTTCTTCATTGCCGTCCAAAAACAACGCTTTTTTACACTCCGGTCTCCCTTTCTCTTGGAAACAATGACTTACATCAATTCTTTTACATAATTCTTGTTTCTCATGACATTTCTAACATTGCCCACAATTATCAACTTTCTAAGTCTTTCTGAGCAAGAGAAATCGCAAAACAGTCATTTCTTCATTGCCGTCCAAAAACAACGCTTTTTTACACTCCGGTCTCCCTTTCTCTTGGAAACAATGACTTACATCAATTCTTTTACATAATTCTTGTTTCTCATGACATTTCTAACATTTCCCACAATTATCAACTTTCTAAGTCTTTCTGAGCAGGAGAAATCGCAAAACATAGTCATTTCTTCATTGCCGTCTAAAAACAACGCTTTTTTACACTCCTGTCTCCCTTTCTCTTGGAAACAATGACTTACATCAATTCTTTTACATAATTCTTGTTTCTCATGACATTTCTAACATTGACCACAATTATCAACTTTCTAAGTCTTTCTGAGCAGGAGAAATCGCAAAACATAGTCATTTCTTCATTGCCGTCCAAAAACAACGCTTTTTTACACTCCGGTCTCCCTTTCTCTTGGAAACAATGACTTACATCAATTCTTTTACATAATTCTTGTTTCTCATGACATTTCTAACATTGCCCACAATTATCAACTTTCTAAGTCTTTCTGAGCAAGAGAAATCGCAAAACAGTCATTTCTTCATTGCCGTCCAAAAACAACGCTTTTTTACACTCCGGTCTCCCTTTCTCTTGGAAACAATGACTTACATCAATTCTTTTACATAATTCTTGTTTCTCATGACATTTCTAACATTGCCCACAATTATCAACTTTCTAAGTCTTTCTGAGCAGGAGAAATCGCAAAACATAGTCATTTCTTCATTGCCGTCCAAAACAACGCTTTTTTACACTCCGGTCTCCCTTTCTCTTGGAAACAATGACTTACATCAATTCTTTTACATAATTCTTGTTTCTCATGACATTTCTAACATTGCCCACAATTATCAACTTTCTAAGTCTTTCTGAGCAAGAGAAATCGCAAAACAGTCATTTCTTCATTGCCGTCCAAAAACAACGCTTTTTTACACTCCGGTCTCCCTTTCTCTTGGAAACAATGACTTACATCAATTCTTTTACATAATTCTTGTTTCTCATGACATTTCTAACATTTCCCACAATTATCAACTTTCTAAGTCTTTCTGAGCAGGAGAAATCGCAAAACATAGTCATTTCTTCATTGCCGTCCAAAAACAACGCTTTTTTACACTCCTGTCTCCCTTTCTCTTGGAAACAATGACTTACATCAATTCTTTTACATAATTCTTGTTTCTCATGACATTTCTAACATTGCCCACAATTATCAACTTTCTAAGTCTTTCTAAGCAAGAGAAATCGCAAAACAGTCATTTCTTCATTGCCGTCCAAAAACAACGCTTTTTTACACTCCGGTCTCCCTTTCTCTTGGAAACAATGACTTACATCAATTCTTTTACATAATTCTTGTTTCTCATGACATTTCTAACATTGCCCACAATTATCAACTTTCTAAGTCTTTCTGAGCAGGAGAAATCGCAAAGCATAGTCATTTCTTCATTGCCGTCCAAAAACAACGCTTTTTTACACTCCTGTCTCCCTTTCTCTTGGAAACAATGACTTACATCAATTCTTTTACATAATTCTTGTTTCTCATGACATTTCTAACATTGCCCACAATTATCAACTTTCTAAGTCTTTCTGAGCAGGAGAAATCGCAAAACATAGTCATTTCTTCATTGCCGTCCAAAAACAACGCTTTTTTACACTCCTGTCTCCCTTTCTCTTGGAAACAATGACTTACATCAATTTTTTTACATAATTCTTGTTTCTCATGACATTTCTAACATTGCCCACAATTATCAACTTTCTAAGTCTTTCTGAGCAGGAGAAATCGCAAAACATAGTCATTTCTTCATTGCCGTCCAAAAACAACGCTTTTTTACACTCCGGTCTCCCTTTCTATTGGAAACAATGACTTACATCAATTCTTTTACATAATTCTTGTTTCTCATGACATTTCTAACATTGCCCACAATTATCAACTTTCTAAGTCTTTCTGAGCAAGAGAAATCGCAAAACAGTCATTTCTTCATTGCCGTCCAAAAACAACGCTTTTTTACACTCCGGTCTCCCTTTCTCTTGGAAACAATGACTTACATCAATTCTTTTACATAATTCTTGTTTCTCATGACATTTCTAACATTTCCCACAATTATCAACTTTCTAAGTCTTTCTGAGCAGGAGAAATCGCAAAACATAGTCATTTCTTCATTGCCGTCCAAAAACAACGCTTTTTTACACTCCTGTCTCCCTTTCTCTTGGAAACAATGACTTACATCAATTCTTTTACATAATTCTTGTTTCTCATGACATTTCTAACATTGCCCACAATTATCAACTTTCTAAGTCTTTCTGAGCAAGAGAAATCGCAAAACAGTCATTTCTTCATTGCCGTCCAAAAACAACGCTTTTTTACACTCCGGTCTCCCTTTCTCTTGGAAACAATGACTTACATCAATTCTTTTACATAATTCTTGTTTCTCATGACATTTCTAACATTGCCCACAATTATCAACTTTCTAAGTCTTTCTGAGCAGGAGAAATCGCAAAACATAGTCATTTCTTCATTGCCGTCCAAAAACAACGCTTTTTTACACTCCTGTCTCCCTTTCTCTTGGAAACAATGACTTACATCAATTCTTTTACATAATTCTTGTTTCTCATGACATTTCTAACATTGCCCACAATTATCAACTTTCTAAGTCTTTCTGAGCAGGAGAAATCGCAAAACATAGTCATTTCTTCATTGCCGTCCAAAAACAACGCTTTTTTACACTCCTGTCTCCCTTTCTCTTGGAAACAATGACTTACATCAATTTTTTTACATAATTCTTGTTTCTCATGACATTTCTAACATTGCCCACAATTATCAACTTTCTAAGTCTTTCTGAGCAG
Organism: Mixophyes fleayi; assembly: GCF_038048845.1. Lineage (NCBI taxonomy): Eukaryota > Metazoa > Chordata > Amphibia > Anura > Limnodynastidae > Mixophyes > Mixophyes fleayi. The sequence continues at coordinate 27,442 of NW_027448225.1, forward strand.
GAGAAATCGCAAACATAGTCATTTCTTCATTGCCGTCCAAAAACAACGCTTTTTTACACTCCGGTCTCCCTTTCTCTTGGAAACAATGACTTACATCAATTCTTTTACATAATTCTTGTTTCTCATGACATTTCTAACATTGCCCACAATTATCAACTTTCTAAGTCTTTCTGAGCAGGAGAAATCGCAAAACATAGTCATTTCTTCATTGCCGTCCAAAAACAACGCTTTTTTACACTCCGGTCTCCCTTTCTCTTGGAAACAATGACTTACATAAATTCTTTTACATAATTCTTGTTTCTCATGACATTTCTAACATTGCCCACAATTATCAACTTTCTAAGTCTTTCTGAGCAAGAGAAATCGCAAAACAGTCATTTCTTCATTGCCGTCCAAAAACAACGCTTTTTTACACTCCGGTCTCCCTTTCTCTTGGAAACAATGACTTACATCAATTCTTTTACATAATTCTTGTTTCTCATGACATTTCTAACATTTCCCACAATTATCAACTTTCTAAGTCTTTCTGAGCAGGAGAAATCGCAAAACATAGTCATTTCTTCATTGCCGTCCAAAAACAACGCTTTTTTACACTCCTGTCTCCCTTTCTCTTGGAAACAATGACTTACATCAATTCTTTTACATAATTCTTGTTTCTCATGACATTTCTAACATTGCCCACAATTATCAACTTTCTAAGTCTTTCTGAGCAAGAGAAATCGCAAAACAGTCATTTCTTCATTGCCGTCCAAAAACAACGCTTTTTTACACTCCGGTCTCCCTTTCTCTTGGAAACAATGACTTACATCAATTCTTTTACATAATTCTTGTTTCTCATGACATTTCTAACATTGCCCACAATTATCAACTTTCTAAGTCTTTCTGAGCAGGAGAAATCGCAAAACATAGTCATTTCTTCATTGCCGTCCAAAAACAACGCTTTTTTACACTCCTGTCTCCCTTTATCTTGGAAACAATGACTTACATCAATTCTTTTACATAATTCTTGTTTCTCATGACATTTCTAACATTGCCCACAATTATCAACTTTCTAAGTCTTTCTGAGCAGGAGAAATCGCAAAACATAGTCATTTCTTCATTGCCGTCCAAAAACAACGCTTTTTTACACTCCTGTCTCCCTTTCTCTTGGAAACAATGACTTACATCAATTTTTTTACATAATTCTTGTTTCTCATGACATTTCTAACATTGCCCACAATTATTAACTTTCTAAGTCTTTCTGAGCAGGAGAAATCGCAAAACATAGTCATTTCTTCATTGCCGTCCAAAAACAACGCTTTTTTACACTCCGGTCTCCCCTTTCTCTTGGAAACAATGACTTACATCAATTCTTTTACATAATTCTTGTTTCTCATGACATTTCTAACATTGCCCACAATTATCAACTTTCTAAGTCTTTCTGAGCAAGAGAAATCGCAAAACAGTCATTTCTTCATTGCCGTCCAAAAACAACGCTTTTTTACACTCCGGTCTCCCTTTCTCTTGGAAACAATGACTTACATCAATTCTTTTACATAATTCTTGTTTCTCATGACATTTCTAACTTTTCCCACAATTATCAACTTTCTAAGTCTTTCTGAGCAGGAGAAATCGCAAAAATAGTCATTTCTTCATTGCCGTCCAAAAACAACGCTTTTTTACACTCCTGTCTCCCTTTCTCTTGGAAACAATGACTTACATCAATTTTTTTACATAATTCTTGTTTCTCATGACATTTCTAACATTGCCCACAATTATTAACTTTCTAAGTCTTTCTGAGCAGGAGAAATCGCAAAACATAGTCATTTCTTCATTGCCGTCCAAAAACAACGCTTTTTTACACTCCGGTCTCCCTTTCTCTTGGAAACAATGACTTACATCAATTCTTTTACATAATTCTTGTTTCTCATGACATTTCTAACATTGCCCACAATTATCAACTTTCTAAGTCTTTCTGAGCAAGAGAAATCGCAAAACAGTCATTTCTTCATTGCCGTCCAAAAACAACGCTTTTTTACACTCCGGTCTCCCTTTCTCTTGGAAACAATGACTTACATCAATTCTTTTACATAATTCTTGTTTCTCATGACATTTCTAACATTTCCCACAATTATCAACTTTCTAAGTCTTTCTGAGCAGGAGAAATCGCAAAACATAGTCATTACTTTATTGCCGTCTAAAAACAACGCTTTTTTACACTCCTGTCTCCCTTTCTCTTGGAAACAATGACTTACATCAATTCTTTTACATAATTCTTGTTTCTCATGACATTTCTAACATTGCCCACAATTATCAACTTTCTAAGTCTTTCTGAGCAAGAGAAATCGCAAAACAGTCATTTCTTCATTGCCGTCCAAAAACAACGCTTTTTTACACTCCGGTCTCCCTTTCTCTTGGAAACAATGACTTACATCAATTCTTTTACATAATTCTTGTTTCTCATGACATTTCTAACATTTCCCACAATTATCAACTTTCTAAGTCTTTCTGAGCAGGAGAAATCGCAAAACATAGTCATTTCTTCATTGCCGTCCAAAAACAACGCTTTTTTACACTCCTGTCTCCCTTTCTCTTGGAAACAATGACTTACATCAATTCTTTTACATAATTCTTGTTTCTCATGACATTTCTAACATTGCCCACAATTATCAACTTTCTAAGTCTTTCTAAGCAAGAGAAATCGCAAAACAGTCATTTCTTCATTGCCGTCCAAAAACAACGCTTTTTTACACTCCGGTCTCCCTTTCTCTTGGAAACAATGACTTACATCAATTCTTTTACATAATTCTTGTTTCTCATGACATTTCTAACATTGCCCACAATTATCAACTTTCTAAGTCTTTCTGAGCAGGAGAAATCGCAAAGCATAGTCATTTCTTCATTGCCGTCCAAAAACAACGCTTTTTTACACTCCTGTCTCCCTTTCTCTTGGAAACAATGACTTACATCAATTCTTTTACATAATTCTTGTTTCTCATGACATTTCTAACATTGCCCACAATTATCAACTTTCTAAGTCTTTCTGAGCAAGAGAAATCGCAAAACAGTCATTTCTTCATTGCCGTCCAAAAACAACGCTTTTTTACACTCCGGTCTCCCTTTCTCTTGGAAACAATGACTTACATCAATTCTTTTACATAATTCTTGTTTCTCATGACATTTCTAACATTGCCCACAATTATCAACTTTCTAAGTCTTTCTGAGCAGGAGAAATCGCAAAACATAGTCATTTCTTCATTGCCGTCCAAAAACAACGCTTTTTTACACTCCTGTCTCCCTTTCTCTTGGAAACAATGACTTACATCAATTTTTTTACATAATTCTTGTTTCTCATGACATTTCTAACATTGCCCACAATTATCAACTTTCTAAGTCTTTCTGAGCAGGAGAAATCGCAAAACATAGTCATTTCTTCATTGCCGTCCAAAAACAACGCTTTTTTACACTCCGGTCTCCCTTTCTCTTGGAAACAATGACTTACATCAATTCTTTTACATAATTCTTGTTTCTCATGACATTTCTAACATTGCCCACAATTATCAACTTTCTACGTCTTTCTGAGCAGGAGAAATCGCAAAACATAGTCATTTCTTCATTGCCGTCCAAAAACAACGCTTTTTTACACTCCGGTCTCCCTTTCTCTTGGAAACAATGACTTACATCAATTCTTTTACATAATTCTTGTTTCTCATGACATTTCTAACATTTCCCACAATTATCAACTTTCTAAGTCTTTCTGAGCAGGAGAAATCGCAAAACATAGTCATTTCTTCATTGCCGTCCAAAAACAACGCTTTTTTACACTCCTGTCTCCCTTTCTCTTGGAAACAATGACTTACATCAATTCTTTTACATAATTCTTGTTTCTCATGACATTTCTAACATTGCCCACAATTATCAACTTTCTAAGTCTTTCTGAGCAAGAGAAATCGCAAAACAGTCATTTCTTCATTGCCGTCCAAAAACAACGCTTTTTTACACTCCGGTCTCCCTTTCTCTTGGAAACAATGACTTACATCAATTCTTTTACATAATTCTTGTTTCTCATGACATTTCTAACATTGCCCACAATTATCAACTTTCTAAGTCTTTCTGAGCAGGAGAAATCGCAAAACATAGTCATTTCTTCATTGCCGTCCAAAAACAACGCTTTTTTACACTCCTGTCTCCCTTTATCTTGGAAACAATGACTTACATCAATTCTTTTACATAATTCTTGTTTCTCATGACATTTCTAACATTGCCCACAATTATCAACTTTCTAAGTCTTTCTGAGCAGGAGAAATCGCAAAACATAGTCATTTCTTCATTGCCGTCCAAAAACAACGCTTTTTTACACTCCTGTCTCCCTTTCTCTTGGAAACAATGACTTACATCAATTTTTTTACATAATTTTTGTTTCTCATGACATTTCTAACATTGCCCACAATTATTAACTTTCTAAGTCTTTCTGAGCAGGAGAAATCGCAAAACATAGTCATTTCTTCATTGCCGTCCAAAAACAACGCTTTTTTACACTCCGGTCTCCCTTTCTCTTGGAAACAATGACTTACATCAATTCTTTTACATAATTCTTGTTTCTCATGACATTTCTAACATTGCCCACAATTATCAACTTTCTAAGTCTTTCTGAGCAAGAGAAATCGCAAAACAGTCATTTCTTCATTGCCGTCCAAAAACAACGCTTTTTTACACTCCGGTCTCCCTTTCTCTTGGAAACAATGACTTACATCAATTCTTTTACATAATTCTTGTTTCTCATGACATTTCTAACTTTTCCCACAATTATCAACTTTCTAAGTCTTTCTGAGCAGGAGAAATCGCAAAAAATAGTCATTTCTTCATTGCCGTCCAAAAACAACGCTTTTTTACACTCCTGTCTCCCTTTCTCTTGGAAACAATGACTTACATCAATTTTTTTACATAATTCTTGTTTCTCATGACATTTCTAACATTGCCCACAATTATTAACTTTCTAAGTCTTTCTGAGCAGGAGAAATCGCAAAACATAGTCATTTCTTCATTGCCGTCCAAAAACAACGCTTTTTTACACTCCGGTCTCCCTTTCTCTTGGAAACAATGACTTACATCAATTCTTTTACATAATTCTTGTTTCTCATGACATTTCTAACATTGCCCACAATTATCAACTTTCTAAGTCTTTCTGAGCAAGAGAAATCGCAAAACAGTCATTTCTTCATTGCCGTCCAAAAACAACGCTTTTTTACACTCCGGTCTCCCTTTCTCTTGGAAACAATGACTTACATCAATTCTTTTACATAATTCTTGTTTCTCATGACATTTCTAACATTTCCCACAATTATCAACTTTCTAAGTCTTTCTGAGCAGGAGAAATCGCAAAACATAGTCATTACTTTATTGCCGTCTAAAAACAACGCTTTTTTACACTCCTGTCTCCCTTTCTCTTGGAAACAATGACTTACATCAATTCTTTTACATAATTCTTGTTTCTCATGACATTTCTAACATTGCCCACAATTATCAACTTTCTAAGTCTTTCTGAGCAGGAGAAATCGCAAAACATAGTCATTTCTTCATTGCCGTCCAAAAACAACGCTTTTTTACACTCCGGTCTCCCTTTCTCTTGGAAACAATGACTTACATCAATTCTTTTACATAATTCTTGTTTCTCATGACATTTCTAACATTGCCCACAATTATCAACTTTCTAAGTCTTTCTGAGCAAGAGAAATCGCAAAACATAGTCATTTCTTCATTGCCGTCCAAAAACAACGCTTTTTTACACTCCTGTCTCCCTTTCTCTTTTATAAACAATGACTTACATCAATTCTTTTACATAATTCTTGTTTCTCATGACATTTCTAACATTGCCCACAATTATCAACTTTCTAAGTCTTTCTGAGCAGGAGAAATCGCAAAACATAGTCATTTCTTCATTGCCGTCCAAAAACAACGCTTTTTTACACTCCGGTCTCCCTTTCTCTTGGAAACAATGACTTACATCAATTCTTTTACATAATTCTTGTTTCTCATGACATTTTTAACATTGCCCACAATTATCAACTTTCTAAGTCTTTCTGAGCAAGAGAAATCACAAAACAGTCATTTCTTCATTGCCGTCCAAAAACAACGCTTTTTTACACTCCGGTCTCCCTTTTCTTGGAAACAATGACTTACATCAATTCTTTTACATAATTCTTGTTTCTCATGACATTTCTAACATTTCCCACAATTATCAACTTTCTAAGTCTTTCTGAGCAGGAGAAATCGCAAAACATAGTCATTTCTTCATTGCCGTCCAAAAACAACGCTTTTTTACACTCCTGTCTCCCTTTCTCTTGGAAACAATGACTTACATCAATTCTTTTACATAATTCTTGTTTCTCATGACATTTCTAACATTGCCCACAATTATCAACTTTCTAAGTCTTTCTGAGCAAGAGAAATCGCAAAACAGTCATTTCTTCATTGCCGTCCAAAAACAACGCTTTTTTACACTCCGGTCTCCCTTTCTCTTGGAAACAATGACTTACATCAATTCTTTTACATAATTCTTGTTTCTCATGACATTTCTAACATTGCCCACAATTATCAACTTTCTAAGTCTTTCTGAGCAGGAGAAATCGCAAAACATAGTCATTTCTTCATTGCCGTCCAAAAACAACGCTTTTTTACACTCCGGTCTCCCTTTCTCTTGGAAACAATGACTTACATCAATTCTTTTACATAATTCTTGTTTCTCATGACATTTCTAACATTGCCCACAATTATCAACTTTCTAAGTCTTTCTGAGCAGGAGAAATCGCAAAACATAGTCATTTCTTCATTGCCGTCCAAAAACAACGCTTTTTTACACTCCTGTCTCCCTTTCTCTTGGAAACAATGACTTACATCAATTTTTTTACATAATTCTTGTTTCTCATGACATTTCTAACATTGCCCACAATTATCAACTTTCTAAGTCTTTCTGAGCAGGAGAAATCGCAAAACATAGTCATTTCTTCATTGCCGTCCAAAAACAACGCTTTTTTACACTCCTGTCTCCCTTTCTCTTGGAAACAATGACTTACATCAATTTTTTTACATAATTCTTGTTTCTCATGACATTTCTAACATTGCCCACAATTATCAACTTTCTAAGTCTTTCTGAGCAGGAGAAATCGCAAAACATAGTCATTTCTTCATTGCCGTCCAAAAACAACGCTTTTTTACACTCCGGTCTCCCTTTCTCTTGGAAACAATGACTTACATCAATTCTTTTACATAATTCTTGTTTCTCATGACATTTCTAACATTGCCCACAATTATCAACTTTCTAAGTCTTTCTGAGCAAGAGAAATCGCAAAACAGTCATTTCTTCATTGCCGTCCAAAAACAACGCTTTTTTACACTCCGGTCTCCCTTTCTCTTGGAAACAATGACTTACATCAATTCTTTTACATAATTCTTGTTTCTCATGACATTTCTAACATTTCCCACAATTATCAACTTTCTAAGTCTTTCTGAGCAGGAGAAATCGCAAAACATAGTCATTTCTTCATTGCCGTCTAAAAACAACGCTTTTTTACACTCCTGTCTCCCTTTCTCTTGAAAACAATGACTTACATCAATTCTTTTACATAATTCTTGTTTCTCATGACATTTCTAACATTGACCACAATTATCAACTTTCTAAGTCTTTCTGAGCAGGAGAAATCGCAAAACATAGTCATTTCTTCATTGCCGTCCAAAAACAACGCTTTTTTACACTCCGGTCTCCCTTTCTCTTGGAAACAATGACTTACATCAATTCTTTTACATAATTCTTGTTTCTCATGACATTTCTAACATTGCCCACAATTATCAACTTTCTAAGTCTTTCTGAGCAAGAGAAATCGCAAAACAGTCATTTCTTCATTGCCGTCCAAAAACAACGCTTTTTTACACTCCGGTCTCCCTTTCTCTTGGAAACAATGACTTACATCAATTCTTTTACATAATTCTTGTTTCTCATGACATTTCTAACATTGCCCACAATTATCAACTTTCTAAGTCTTTCTGAGCAGGAGAAATCGCAAAACATAGTCATTTCTTCATTGCCATCCAAAAACAACGCTTTTTTACACTCCGGTCTCCCTTTCTCTTGGAAACAATGACTTACATCAATTCTTTTACATAATTCTTGTTTCTCATGACATTTCTAACATTGCCCACAATTATCAACTTTCTAAGTCTTTCTGAGCAGGAGAAATCGCAAAACATAGTCATTTCTTCATTGCCGTCCAAAAACAACGCTTTTTTACACTCCGGTCTCCCTTTCTCTTGGAAACAATGACTTACATCAATTCTTTTACATAATTCTTGTTTCTCATGACATTTCTAACATTTCCCACAATTATCAACTTTCTAAGTCTTTCTGAGCAGGAGAAATCGCAAAACATAGTCATTTCTTCATTGCCGTCCAAAAACAACGCTTTTTTACACTCCTGTCTCCCTTTCTCTTGGAAACAATGACTTACATCAATTCTTTTACATAATTCTTGTTTCTCATGACATTTCTAACATTGCCCACAATTATCAACTTTCTAAGTCTTTCTGAGCAAGAGAAATCGCAAAAGAGTCATTTCTTCATTGCCGTCCAAAAACAACGCTTTTTTACACTCCGGTCTCCCTTTCTCTTGGAAACAATGACTTACATCAATTCTTTTACATAATTCTTGTTTATCATGACATTTCTAACATTTCCCACAATTATCAACTTTCTAAGTCTTTCTGAGCAGGAGAAATCGCAAAACATAGTCATTTCTTCATTGCCGTCTAAAAACAACGCTTTTTTACACTCCTGTCTCCCTTTCTCTTGGAAACAATGACTTACATCAATTCTTTTACATAATTCTTGTTTCTCATGACATTTCTAACATTGCCCACAATTATCAACTTTCTAAGTCTTTCTGAGCAGGAGAAATCGCAAAACATAGTCATTTCTTCATTGCCGTCCAAAAACAACGCTTTTTTACACTCCGGTCTCCCTTTCTCTTGGAAACAATGACTTACATCAATTCTTTTACATAATTCTTGTTTCTCATGACATTTCTAACATTGCCCACAATTATCAACTTTCTAAGTCTTTCTGAGCAAGAGAAATCGCAAAACATAGTCATTTCTTCATTGCCGTCCAAAAACAACGCTTTTTTACACTCCTGTCTCCCTTTCTCTTTTATAAACAATGACTTACATCAATTCTTTTACATAATTCTTGTTTCTCATGACATTTCTAACATTGCCCACAATTATCAACTTTCTAAGTCTTTCTGAGCAGGAGAAATCGCAAAACATAGTCATTTCTTCATTGCCGTCCAAAAACAACGCTTTTTTACACTCCGGTCTCCCTTTCTCTTGGAAACAATGACTTACATCAATTCTTTTACATAATTCTTGTTTCTCATGACATTTCTAACATTGCCCACAATTATCAACTTTCTAAGTCTTTCTGAGCAAGAGAAATCACAAAACAGTCATTTCTTCATTGCCGTCCAAAAACAACGCTTTTTTACACTCCGGTCTCCCTTTTCTTGGAAACAATGACTTACATCAATTCTTTTACATAATTCTTGTTTCTCATGACATTTCTAACATTTCCCACAATTATCAACTTTCTAAGTCTTTCTGAGCAGGAGAAATCGCAAAACATAGTCATTTCTTCATTGCCGTCCAAAAACAACGCTTTTTTACACTCCTGTCTCCCTTTCTCTTGGAAACAATGACTTACATCAATTCTTTTACATAATTCTTGTTTCTCATGACATTTCTAACATTGCCCACAATTATCAACTTTCTAAGTCTTTCTGAGCAAGAGAAATCGCAAAACAGTCATTTCTTCATTGCCGTCCAAAAACAACGCTTTTTTACACTCCGGTCTCCCTTTCTCTTGGAAACAATGACTTACATCAATTCTTTTACATAATTCTTGTTTCTCATGACATTTCTAACATTGCCCACAATTATCAACTTTCTAAGTCTTTCTGAGCAGGAGAAATCGCAAAACATAGTCATTTCTTCATTGCCGTCCAAAAACAACGCTTTTTTACACTCCTGTCTCCCTTTCTCTTGGAAACAATGACTTACATCAATTCTTTTACATAATTCTTGTTTCTCATGACATTTCTAACATTGCCCACAATTATCAACTTTCTAAGTCTTTCTGAGCAGGAGAAATCGCAAAACATAGTCATTTCTTCATTGCCGTCCAAAAACAACGCTTTTTTACACTCCTGTCTCCCTTTCTCTTGGAAACAATGACTTACATCAATTTTTTTACATAATTCTTGTTTCTCATGACATTTCTAACATTGCCCACAATTATCAACTTTCTAAGTCTTTCTGAGCAGGAGAAATCGCAAAACATAGTCATTTCTTCATTGCCGTCCAAAAACAACGCTTTTTTACACTCCTGTCTCCCTTTCTCTTGGAAACAATGACTTACATCAATTTTTTTACATAATTCTTGTTTCTCATGACATTTCTAACATTGCCCACAATTATCAACTTTCTAAGTCTTTCTGAGCAGGAGAAATCGCAAAACATAGTCTTTTCTTCATTGCCGTCCAAAAACAACGCTTTTTTACACTCCGGTCTCCCTTTCTCTTGGAAACAATGACTTACATCAATTCTTTTACATAATTCTTGTTTCTCATGACATTTCTAACATTGCCCACAATTATCAACTTTCTAAGTCTTTCTGAGCAAGAGAAATCGCAAAACAGTCATTTCTTCATTGCCGTCCAAAAACAACGCTTTTTTACACTCCGGTCTCCCTTTCTCTTGGAAACAATGACTTACATCAATTCTTTTACATAATTCTTGTTTCTCATGACATTTCTAACATTTCCCACAATTATCAACTTTCTAAGTCTTTCTGAGCAGGAGAAATCGCAAAACATAGTCATTTCTTCATTGCCGTCTAAAAACAACGCTTTTTTACACTCCTGTCTCCCTTTCTCTTGAAAACAATGACTTACATCAATTCTTTTACATAATTCTTGTTTCTCATGACATTTCTAACATTGACCACAATTATCAACTTTCTAAGTCTTTCTGAGCAGGAGAAATCGCAAAACATAGTCATTTCTTCATTGCCGTCCAAAAACAACGCTTTTTTACACTCCGGTCTCCCTTTCTCTTGGAAACAATGACTTACATCAATTCTTTTACATAATTCTTGTTTCTCATGACATTTCTAACATTGCCCACAATTATCAACTTTCTAAGTCTTTCTGAGCAAGAGAAATCGCAAAACAGTCATTTCTTCATTGCCGTCCAAAAACAACGCTTTTTTACACTCCGGTCTCCCTTTCTCTTGGAAACAATGACTTACATCAATTCTTTTACATAATTCTTGTTTCTCATGACATTTCTAACATTGCCCACAATTATCAACTTTCTAAGTCTTTCTGAGCAGGAGAAATCGCAAAACATAGTCATTTCTTCATTGCCATCCAAAAACAACGCTTTTTTACACTCCGGTCTCCCTTTCTCTTGGAAACAATGACTTACATCAATTCTTTTACATAATTCTTGTTTCTCATGACATTTCTAACATTGCCCACAATTATCAACTTTCTAAGTCTTTCTGAGCAGGAGAAATCGCAAAACATAGTCATTTCTTCATTGCCGTCCAAAAACAACGCTTTTTTACACTCCGGTCTCCCTTTCTCTTGGAAACAATGACTTACATCAATTCTTTTACATAATTCTTGTTTCTCATGACATTTCTAACATTTCCCACAATTATCAACTTTCTAAGTCTTTCTGAGCAGGAGAAATCGCAAAACATAGTCATTTCTTCATTGCCGTCCAAAAACAACGCTTTTTTACACTCCTGTCTCCCTTTCTCTTGGAAACAATGACTTACATCAATTCTTTTACATAATTCTTGTTTCTCATGACATTTCTAACATTGCCCACAATTATCAACTTTCTAAGTCTTTCTGAGCAAGAGAAATCGCAAAACAGTCATTTCTTCATTGCCGTCCAAAAACAACGCTTTTTTACACTCCGGTCTCCTTTTCTCTTGGAAACAATGACTTACATCAATTCTTTTACATAATTCTTGTTTATCATGACATTTCTAACATTTCCCACAATTATCAACTTTCTAAGTCTTTCTGAGCAGGAGAAATCGCAAAACATAGTCATTTCTTCATTGCCGTCTAAAAACAACGCTTTTTTACACTCCTGTCTCCCTTTCTCTTGGAAACAATGACTTACATCAATTCTTTTACATAATTCTTGTTTCTCATGACATTTCTAACATTGCCCACAATTATCAACTTTCTAAGTCTTTCTGAGCAGGAGAAATCGCAAAACATAGTCATTTCTTCATTGCCGTCCAAAAACAACGCTTTTTTACACTCCGGTCTCCCTTTCTCTTGGAAACAATGACTTACATCAATTCTTTTACATAATTCTTGTTTCTCATGACATTTCTAACATTGCCCACAATTATCAACTTTCTAAGTCTTTCTGAGCAAGAGAAATCGCAAAACAGTCATTTCTTCATTGCCGTCCAAAAACAACGCTTTTTTACACTCCGGTCTCCCTTTCTCTTGGAAACAATGACTTACATCAATTCTTTTACATAATTCTTGTTTCTCATGACATTTCTAACATTTCCCACAATTATCAACTTTCTAAGTCTTTCTGAGCAGGAGAAATCGCAAAACATAGTCATTTCTTCATTGCCGTCCAAAAACAACGCTTTTTTACACTCCTGTCTCCCTTTCTCTTGGAAACAATGACTTACATCAATTCTTTTACATAATTCTTGTTTCTCATGACATTTCTAACATTGCCCACAATTATCAACTTTCTAAGTCTTTCTGATCAAGAGAAATCGCAAAACAGTCATTTCTTTATTGCCGTCCAAAAACAACGCTTTTTTACACTCCGGTCTCCCTTTCTCTTGGAAACAATGACTTACATCAATTCTTTTACATAATTCTTGTTTCTCATGACATTTCTAACATTGCCCACAATTATCAACTTTCTAAGTCTTTCTGAGCAGGAGAAATCGCAAAACATAGTCATTTCTTCATTGCCGTCCAAAAACAACGCTTTTTTACACTCCTGTCTCCCTTTCTCTTGGAAACAATGACTTACATCAATTCTTTTACATAATTCTTGTTTCTCATGACATTTCTAACATTGCCCACAATTATCAACTTTCTAAGTCTTTCTGAGCAGGAGAAATCGCAAAACATAGTCATTTCTTCATTGCCGTCCAAAAACAACGCTTTTTTACACTCCTGTCTCCCTTTCTCTTGGAAACAATGACTTACATCAATTTTTTTACATAATTCTTGTTTCTCATGACATTTCTAACATTGCCCACAATTATCAACTTTCTAAGTCTTTCTGAGCAGAAGAAATCGCAAAACATAGTCATTTCTTCATTGCCGTCCAAAAACAACGCTTTTTTACACTCCTGTCTCCCTTTCTCTTGGAAACAATGACTTACATCAATTTTTTTACATAATTCTTGTTTCTCATGACATTTCTAACATTGCCCACAATTATCAACTTTCTAAGTCTTTCTGAGCAGGAGAAATCGCAAAACATAGTCATTTCTTCATTGCCGTCCAAAAACAACGCTTTTTTACACTCCGGTCTCCCTTTCTATTGGAAACAATGACTTACATCAATTCTTTTACATAATTCTTGTTTCTCATGACATTTCTAACATTGCCCACAATTATCAACTTTCTAAGTCTTTCTGAGCAAGAGAAATCGCAAAACAGTCATTTCTTCATTGCCGTCCAAAAACAACGCTTTTTTACACTCCGGTCTCCCTTTCTCTTGGAAACAATGACTTACATCAATTCTTTTACATAATTCTTGTTTCTCATGACATTTCTAACATTTCCCACAATTATCAACTTTCTAAGTCTTTCTGAGCAGGAGAAATCGCAAAACATAGTCATTTCTTCATTGCCGTCTAAAAACAACGCTTTTTTACACTCCTGTCTCCCTTTCTCTTGAAAACAATGACTTACATCAATTCTTTTACATAATTCTTGTTTCTCATGACATTTCTAACATTGACCACAATTATCAACTTTCTAAGTCTTTCTGAGCAGGAGAAATCGCAAAACATAGTCATTTCTTCATTGCCGTCTAAAAACAACGCTTTTTTACACTCCTGTCTCCCTTTCTCTTGAAAACAATGACTTACATCAATTCTTTTACATAATTCTTGTTTCTCATGACATTTCTAACATTGACCACAATTATCAACTTTCTAAGTCTTTCTGAGCAGGAGAAATCGCAAAACATAGTCATTTCTTCATTGCCGTCCAAAAACAACGCTTTTTTACACTCCGGTCTCCCTTTCTCTTGGAAACAATGACTTACATCAATTCTTTTACATAATTCTTGTTTCTCATGACATTTCTAACATTGCCCACAATTATCAACTTTCTAAGTCTTTCTGAGCAAGAGAAATCGCAAAACAGTCATTTCTTCATTGCCGTCCAAAAACAACGCTTTTTTACACTCCGGTCTCCCTTTCTCTTGGAAACAATGACTTACATCAATTCTTTTACATAATTCGTGTTTCTCATGACATTTCTAACATTGCCCACAATTATCAACTTTCTAAGTCTTTCTGAGCAGGAGAAATCGCAAAACATAGTCATTTCTTCATTGCCGTCCAAAAACAACGCTTTTTTACACTCCGGTCTCCCTTTCTCTTGGAAACAATGACTTACATCAATTCTTTTACATAATTCTTGTTTCTCATGACATTTCTAACATTGCCCACAATTATCAACTTTCTAAGTCTTTCTGAGCAAGAGAAATCGCAAAACAGTCATTTCTTCATTGCCGTCCAAAAACAACGCTTTTTTACACTCCGGTCTCCCTTTCTCTTGGAAACAATGACTTACATCAATTCTTTTACATAATTCTTGTTTCTCATGACATTTCTAACATTTCCCACAATTATCAACTTTCTAAGTCTTTCTGAGCAGGAGAAATCGCAAAACATAGTCATTTCTTCATTGCCGTCCAAAAACAACGCTTTTTTACACTCCTGTCTCCCTTTCTCTTGGAAACAATGACTTACATCAATTCTTTTACATAATTCTTGTTTCTCATGACATTTCTAACATTGCCCACAATTATCAACTTTCTAAGTCTTTCTGAGCAAGAGAAATCGCAAAACAGTCATTTCTTCATTGCCGTCCAAAAACAACGCTTTTTTACACTCCGGTCTCCCTTTCTCTTGGAAACAATGACTTACATCAATTCTTTTACATAATTCTTGTTTCTCATGACATTTCTAACATTGCCCACAATTATCAACTTTCTAAGTCTTTCTGAGCAGGAGAAATCGCAAAACATAGTCATTTCTTCATTGCCGTCCAAAAACAACGCTTTTTTACACTCCTGTCTCCCTTTCTCTTGGAAACAATGACTTACATCAATTCTTTTACATAATTCTTGTTTCTCATGACATTTCTAACATTGCCCACAATTATCAACTTTCTAAGTCTTTCTGAGCAGGAGAAATCGCGAAACATAGTCATTTCTTCATTGCCGTCCAAAAACAACGCTTTTTTACACTCCTGTCTCCCTTTCTCTTGGAAACAATGACTTACATCAATTTTTTTACATAATTCTTGTTTCTCATGACATTTCTAACATTGCCCACAATTATCAACTTTCTAAGTCTTTCTGAGCAGGAGAAATCACAAAACATAGTCATTTCTTCATTGCCGTCCAAAAACAACGCTTTTTTACACTCCGGTCTCCCTTTCTCTTGGAAACAATGACTTACATCAATTCTTTTACATAATTCTTGTTTCTCATGACATTTCTAACATTGCCCACAATTATCAACTTTCTAAGTCTTTCTGAGCAAGAGAAATCGCAAAACAGTCATTTCTTCATTGCCGTCCAAAAACAACGCTTTTTTACACTCCGGTCTCCTTTTCTCTTGGAAACAATGACTTACATCAATTATTTTACATAATTCTTGTTTCTCATGACATTTCTAACATTTCCCACAATTATCAACTTTCTAAGTCTTTCTGAGCAGGAGAAATCGCAAAACATAGTCATTTCTTCATTGCCGTCTAAAAACAACGCTTTTTTACACTCCTGTCTCCCTTTCTCTTGGAAACAATGACTTACATCAATTCTTTTACATAATTCTTGTTTCTCATGACATTTCTAACATTGACCACAATTATCAACTTTCTAAGTCTTTCTGAGCAGGAGAAATCGCAAAACATAGTCATTTCTTCATTGCCGTCCAAAAACAACGCTTTTTTACACTCCGGTCTCCCTTTCTCTTGGAAACAATGACTTACATCAATTCTTTTACATAATTCTTGTTTCTCATGACATTTCTAACATTGCCCACAATTATCAACTTTCTAAGTCTTTCTGAGCAAGAGAAATCGCAAAACAGTCATTTCTTCATTGCCGTCCAAAAACAACGCTTTTTTACACTCCGGTCTCCCTTTCTCTTGGAAACAATGACTTACATCAATTCTTTTACATAATTCTTGTTTATCATGACATTTCTAACATTTCCCACAATTATCAACTTTCTAAGTCTTTCTGAGCAGGAGAAATCGCAAAACATAGTCATTTCTTCATTGCCGTCTAAAAACAACGCTTTTTTACACTCCTGTCTCCCTTTCTCTTGGAAACAATGACTTACATCAATTCTTTTACATAATTCTTGTTTCTCATGACATTTCTAACATTGCCCACAATTATCAACTTTCTAAGTCTTTCTGAGCAGGAGAAATCGCAAAACATAGTCATTTCTTCATTGCCGTCCAAAAACAACGCTTTTTTACACTCCGGTCTCCCTTTCTCTTGGAAACAATGACTTACATCAATTCTTTTACATAATTCTTGTTTCTCATGACATTTCTAACATTGCCCACAATTATCAACTTTCTAAGTCTTTCTGAGCAAGAGAAATCGCAAAACAGTCATTTCTTCATTGCCGTCCAAAAACAACGCTTTTTTACACTCCGGTCTCCCTTTCTCTTGGAAACAATGACTTACATCAATTCTTTTACATAATTCTTGTTTCTCATGACATTTCTAACATTTCCCACAATTATCAACTTTCTAAGTCTTTCTGAGCAGGAGAAATCGCAAAACATAGTCATTTCTTCATTGCCGTCCAAAAACAACGCTTTTTTACACTCCTGTCTCCCTTTCTCTTGGAAACAATGACTTACATCAATTCTTTTACATAATTCTTGTTTCTCATGACATTTCTAACATTGCCCACAATTATCAACTTTCTAAGTCTTTCTGATCAAGAGAAATCGCAAAACAGTCATTTCTTCATTGCCGTCCAAAAACAACGCTTTTTTACACTCCGGTCTCCCTTTCTCTTGGAAACAATGACTTACATCAATTCTTTTACATAATTCTTGTTTCTCATGACATTTCTAACATTGCCCACAATTATCAACTTTCTAAGTCTTTCTGAGCAGGAGAAATCGCAAAACATAGTCATTTCTTCATTGCCGTCCAAAAACAACGCTTTTTTACACTCCTGTCTCCCTTTCTCTTGGAAACAATGACTTACATCAATTCTTTTACATAATTCTTGTTTCTCATGACATTTCTAACATTGCCCACAATTATCAACTTTCTAAGTCTTTCTGAGCAGGAGAAATCGCAAAACATAGTCATTTCTTCATTGCCGTCCAAAAACAACGCTTTTTTACACTCCTGTCTCCCTTTCTCTTGGAAACAATGACTTACATCAATTTTTTTACATAATTCTTGTTTCTCATGACATTTCTAACATTGCCCACAATTATCAACTTTCTAAGTCTTTCTGAGCAGGAGAAATCGCAAAACATAGTCATTTCTTCATTGCCGTCCAAAAACAACGCTTTTTTACACTCCTGTCTCCCTTTCTCTTGGAAACAATGACTTACATCAATTTTTTTACATAATTCTTGTTTCTCATGACATTTCTAACATTGCCCACAATTATCAACTTTCTAAGTCTTTCTGAGCAGGAGAAATCGCAAAACATAGTCATTTCTTCATTGCCGTCCAAAAACAACGCTTTTTTACACTCCGGTCTCCCTTTCTATTGGAAACAATGACTTACATCAATTCTTTTACATAATTCTTGTTTCTCATGACATTTCTAACATTGCCCACAATTATCAACTTTCTAAGTCTTTCTGAGCAAGAGAAATCGCAAAACAGTCATTTCTTCATTGCCGTCCAAAAACAACGCTTTTTTACACTCCGGTCTCCCTTTCTCTTGGAAACAATGACTTACATCAATTCTTTTACATAATTCTTGTTTCTCATGACATTTCTAACATTTCCCACAATTATCAACTTTCTAAGTCTTTCTGAGCAGGAGAAATCGCAAAACATAGTCATTTCTTCATTGCCGTCTAAAAACAACGCTTTTTTACACTCCTGTCTCCCTTTCTCTTGAAAACAATGACTTACATCAATTCTTTTACATAATTCTTGTTTCTCATGACATTTCTAACATTGACCACAATTATCAACTTTCTAAGTCTTTCTGAGCAGGAGAAATCGCAAAACATAGTCATTTCTTCATTGCCGTCCAAAAACAACGCTTTTTTACACTCCGGTCTCCCTTTCTCTTGGAAACAATGACTTACATCAATTCTTTTACATAATTCTTGTTTCTCATGACATTTCTAACATTGCCCACAATTATCAACTTTCTAAGTCTTTCTGAGCAAGAGAAATCGCAAAACAGTCATTTCTTCATTGCCGTCCAAAAACAACGCTTTTTTACACTCCGGTCTCCCTTTCTCTTGGAAACAATGACTTACATCAATTCTTTTACATAATTCGTGTTTCTCATGACATTTCTAACATTGCCCACAATTATCAACTTTCTAAGTCTTTCTGAGCAGGAGAAATCGCAAAACATAACATTTCTTCATTGCCGTCCAAAAACAACGCTTTTTTACACTCCGGTCTCCCTTTCTCTTGGAAACAATGACTTACATCAATTCTTTTACATAATTCTTGTTTCTCATGACATTTCTAACATTGCCCACAATTATCAACTTTCTAAGTCTTTCTGAGCAAGAGAAATCGCAAAACAGTCATTTCTTCATTGCCGTCCAAAAACAACGCTTTTTTACACTCCGGTCTCCCTTTCTCTTGGAAACAATGACTTACATCAATTCTTTTACATAATTCTTGTTTCTCATGACATTTCTAACATTTCCCACAATTATCAACTTTCTAAGTCTTTCTGAGCAGGAGAAATCGCAAAACATAGTCATTTCTTCATTGCCGTCCAAAAACAACGCTTTTTTACACTCCTGTCTCCCTTTCTCTTGGAAACAATGACTTACATCAATTCTTTTACATAATTCTTGTTTCTCATGACATTTCTAACATTGCCCACAATTATCAACTTTCTAAGTCTTTCTGAGCAAGAGAAATCGCAAAACAGTCATTTCTTCATTGCCGTCCAAAAACAACGCTTTTTTACACTCCGGTCTCCCTTTCTCTTGGAAACAATGACTTACATCAATTCTTTTACATAATTCTTGTTTCTCATGACATTTCTAACATTGCCCACAATTATCAACTTTCTAAGTCTTTCTGAGCAGGAGAAATCGCAAAACATAGTCATTTCTTCATTGCCGTCCAAAAACAACGCTTTTTTACACTCCTGTCTCCCTTTCTCTTGGAAACAATGACTTACATCAATTCTTTTACATAATTCTTGTTTCTCATGACATTTCTAACATTGCCCACAATTATCAACTTTCTAAGTCTTTCTGAGCAGGAGAAATCGCAAAACATAGTCATTTCTTCATTGCCGTCCAAAAACAACGCTTTTTTACACTCCTGTCTCCCTTTCTCTTGGAAACAATGACTTACATCAATTTTTTTACATAATTCTTGTTTCTCATGACATTTCTAACATTGCCCACAATTATCAACTTTCTAAGTCTTTCTGAGCAGGAGAAATCACAAAACATAGTCATTTCTTCATTGCCGTCCAAAAACAACGCTTTTTTACACTCCGGTCTCCCTTTCTCTTGGAAACAATGACTTACATCAATTCTTTTACATAATTCTTGTTTCTCATGACATTTCTAACATTGCCCACAATTATCAACTTTCTAAGTCTTTCTGAGCAAGAGAAATCGCAAAACAGTCATTTCTTCATTGCCGTCCAAAAACAACGCTTTTTTACACTCCGGTCTCCTTTTCTCTTGGAAACAATGACTTACATCAATTATTTTACATAATTCTTGTTTCTCATGACATTTCTAACATTTCCCACAATTATCAACTTTCTAAGTCTTTCTGAGCAGGAGAAATCGCAAAACATAGTCATTTCTTCATTGCCGTCTAAAAACAACGCTTTTTTACACTCCTGTCTCCCTTTCTCTTGGAAACAATGACTTACATCAATTCTTTTACATAATTCTTGTTTCTCATGACATTTCTAACATTGACCACAATTATCAACTTTCTAAGTCTTTCTGAGCAGGAGAAATCGCAAAACATAGTCATTTCTTCATTGCCGTCCAAAAACAACGCTTTTTTACACTCCGGTCTCCCTTTCTCTTGGAAACAATGACTTACATCAATTCTTTTACATAATTCTTGTTTCTCATGACATTTCTAACATTGCCCACAATTATCAACTTTCTAAGTCTTTCTGAGCAAGAGAAATCGCAAAACAGTCATTTCTTCATTGCCGTCCAAAAACAACGCTTTTTTACACTCCGGTCTCCCTTTCTCTTGGAAACAATGACTTACATCAATTCTTTTACATAATTCTTGTTTCTCATGACATTTCTAACAATGCCTACAATTATCAACTTTCTAAGTCTTTCTGAGCAGGAGAAATCGCAAAACATAGTCATTTCTTCATTGCCGTCCAAAAACAACGCTTTTTTACACTCCGGTCTCCCTTTCTCTTGGAAACAATGACTTACATCAATTCTTTTACATAATTCTTGTTTCTCATGACATTTCTAACATTTCCCACAATTATCAACTTTCTAAGTCTTTCTGAGCAGGAGAAATCGCAAAACATAGTCATTTCTTCATTGCCGTCCAAAAACAACGCTTTTTTACACTCCTGTCTCCCTTTCTCTTGGAAACAATGACTTACATCAATTCTTTTACATAATTCTTGTTTCTCATGACATTTCTAACATTGCCCACAATTATCAACTTTCTAAGTCTTTCTGAGCAAGAGAAATCGCAAAACAGTCATTTCTTCATTGCCGTCCAAAAACAACGCTTTTTTACACTCCGGTCTCCCTTTCTCTTGGAAACAATGACTTACATCAATTCTTTTACATAATTCTTGTTTCTCATGACATTTCTAACATTTCCCACAATTATCAACTTTCTAAGTCTTTCTGAGCAGGAGAAATCGCAAAACATAGTCATTTCTTCATTGCCGTCCAAAAACAACGCTTTTTTACACTCCTGTCTCCCTTTCTCTTGGAAACAATGACTTACATCAATTCTTTTACATAATTCTTGTTTCTCATGACATTTCTAACATTGCCCACAATTATCAACTTTCTAAGTCTTTCTGAGCAAGAGAAATCGCAAAACAGTCATTTCTTCATTGCCGTCCAAAAACAACGCTTTTTTACACTCCGGTCTCCCTTTCTCTTGGAAACAATGACTTACATCAATTCTTTTACATAATTCTTGTTTCTCATGACATTTCTAACATTGCCCACAATTATCAACTTTCTAAGTCTTTCTGAGCAGGAGAAATCGCAAAACATAGTCATTTCTTCATTGCCGTCCAAAAACAACGCTTTTTTACACTCCTGTCTCCCTTTCTCTTGGAAACAATGACTTACATCAATTTTTCTACATAATTCTTGTTTCTCATGACATTTCTAACATTGCCCACAATTATCAACTTTCTAAGTCTTTCTGAGCAAGAGAAATCGCAAAACAGTCATTTCTTCATTGCCGTCCAAAAACAACGCTTTTTTACACTCCGGTCTCCCTTTCTCTTGGAAACAATGACTTACATCAATTCTTTTACATAATTCTTGTTTCTCATGACATTTCTAACATTGCCCACAATTATCAACTTTCTAAGTCTTTCTGAGCAAGAGAAATCGCAAAACATAGTCATTTCTTCATTGCCGTCCAAAAACAACGCTATTTTACACTCCTGTCTCCCTTTCTCTTTTATAAACAATGACTTACATCAATTCTTTTACATAATTCTTGTTTCTCATGACATTTCTAACATTGCCCACAATTATCAACTTTCTAAGTCTTTCTGAGCAGGAGAAATCGCAAAACATAGTCATTTCTTCATTGCCGTCCAAAAACAACGCTTTTTTACACTCCGGTCTCCCTTTCTCTTGGAAACAATGACTTACATCAATTCTTTTACATAATTCTTGTTTCTCATGACATTTCTAACATTGCCCACAATTATCAACTTTCTAAGTCTTTCTGAGCAAGAGAAATCGCAAAACAGTCATTTCTTCATTGCCGTCCAAAAACAACGCTTTTTTACACTCCGGTCTCCCTTTCTCTTGGAAACAATGACTTACATCAATTCTTTTACATAATTCTTGTTTCTCATGACATTTCTAACATTTCCCACAATTATCAACTTTCTAAGTTTTTCTGAGCAGGAGAAATCGCAAAACATAGTCATTTCTTCATTGCCGTCCAAAAACAACGCTTTTTTACACTCCTGTCTCCCTTTCTCTTGGAAACAATGACTTACATCAATTTTTTTACATAATTCTTGTTTCTCATGACATTTCTAACATTGCCCACAATTATCAACTTTCTAAGTCTTTCTGAGCAGGAGAAATCGCAAAACATAGTCATTTCTTCATTGCCGTCCAAAAACAACGCTTTTTTACACTCCTGTCTCCCTTTCTCTTGGAAACAATGACTTACATCAATTTTTTTACATAATTCTTGTTTCTCATGACATTTCTAACATTGCCCACAATTATCAACTTTCTAAGTCTTTCTGAGCAGGAGAAATCGCAAAACATAGTCATTTCTTCATTGCCATCCAAAAACAACGCTTTTTTACACTCCGGTCTCCCTTTCTCTTGGAAACAATGACTTACATCAATTCTTTTACATAATTCTTGTTTCTCATGACATTTCTAACATTGCCCACAATTATCAACTTTCTAAGTCTTTCTGAGCAAGAGAAATCGCAAAACAGTCATTTCTTCATTGCCGTCCAAAAACAACGCTTTTTTACACTCCGGTCTCCCTTTCTCTTGGAAACAATGACTTACATCAATTCTTTTACATAATTCTTGTTTCTCATGACATTTCTAACATTTCCCACAATTATCAACTTTCTAAGTCTTTCTGAGCAGGAGAAATCGCAAAACATAGTCATTTCTTCATTGCCGTCTAAAAACAACGCTTTTTTACACTCCTGTCTCCCTTTCTCTTGAAAACAATGACTTACATCAATTCTTTTACATAATTCTTGTTTCTCATGACATTTCTAACATTGACCACAATTATCAACTTTCTAAGTCTTTCTGAGCAGGAGAAATCGCAAAACATAGTCATTTCTTCATTGCCGTCCAAAAACAACGCTTTTTTACACTCCGGTCTCCCTTTCTCTTGGAAACAATGACTTACATCAATTCTTTTACATAATTCTTGTTTCTCATGACATTTCTAACATTGCCCACAATTATCAACTTTCTAAGTCTTTCTGAGCAAGAGAAATCGCAAAACAGTCATTTCTTCATTGCCGTCCAAAAACAACGCTTTTTTACACTCCGGTCTCCCTTTCTCTTGGAAACAATGACTTACATCAATTCTTTTACATAATTCTTGTTTCTCATGACATTTCTAACATTGCCCACAATTATCAACTTTCTAAGTCTTTCTGAGCAGGAGAAATCGCAAAACATAGTCATTTCTTCATTGCCGTCCAAAAACAACGCTTTTTTACACTCCGGTCTCCCTTTCTCTTGGAAACAATGACTTACATCAATTCTTTTACATAATTCTTGTTTCTCATGACATTTCTAACATTGCCCACAATTATCAACTTTCTAAGTCTTTCTGAGCAAGAGAAATCGCAAAACAGTCATTTCTTCATTGCCGTCCAAAAACAACGCTTTTTTACACTCCGGTCTCCCTTTCTCTTGGAAACAATGACTTACATCAATTCTTTTACATAATTCTTGTTTCTCATGACATTTCTAACATTTCCCACAATTATCAACTTTCTAAGTCTTTCTGAGCAGGAGAAATCGCAAAACATAGTCATTTCTTCATTGCCGTCCAAAAACAACGCTTTTTTACACTCCTGTCTCCCTTTCTCTTGGAAACAATGACTTACATCAATTCTTTTACATAATTCTTGTTTCTCATGACATTTCTAACATTGCCCACAATTATCAACTTTCTAAGTCTTTCTGAGCAAGAGAAATCGCAAAACAGTCATTTCTTCATTGCCGTCCAAAAACAACGCTTTTTTACACTCCGGTCTCCCTTTCTCTTGGAAACAATGACTTACATCAATTCTTTTACATAATTCTTGTTTCTCATGACATTTCTAACATTGCCCACAATTATCAACTTTCTAAGTCTTTCTGAGCAGGAGAAATCGCAAAACATAGTCATTTCTTCATTGCCGTCCAAAAACAACGCTTTTTTACACTCCTGTCTCCCTTTCTCTTGGAAACAATGACTTACATCAATTCTTTTACATAATTCTTGTTTCTCATGACATTTCTAACATTGCCCACAATTATCAACTTTCTAAGTCTTTCTGAGCAGGAGAAATCGCAAAACATAGTCATTTCTTCATTGCCGTCCAAAAACAACGCTTTTTTACACTCCTGTCTCCCTTTCTCTTGGAAACAATGACTTACATCAATTTTTTTTACATAATTCTTGTTTCTCATGACATTTCTAACATTGCCCACAATTATCAACTTTCTAAGTCTTTCTGAGCAGGAGAAATCGCAAAACATAGTCATTTCTTCATTGCCGTCCAAAAACAACGCTTTTTTACACTCCTGTCTCCCTTTCTCTTGGAAACAATGACTTACATCAATTCTTTTACATAATTCTTGTTTCTCATGACATTTCTAACATTGCCCACAATTATCAACTTTCTAAGTCTTTCTGAGCAGGAGAAATCGCAAAACATAGTCATTTCTTCATTGCCGTCCAAAAACAACGCTTTTTTACACTCCTGTCTCCCTTTCTCTTGGAAACAATGACTTACATCAATTCTTTTACATAATTCTTGTTTCTCATGACATTTCTAACATTGCCCACAATTATCAACTTTCTAAGTCTTTCTGAGCAGGAGAAATCGCAAAACATAGTCATTTCTTCATTGCCGTCCAAAAACAACGCTTTTTTACACTCCTGTCTCCCTTTCTCTTGGAAACAATGACTTACATCAATTTTTTTACATAATTCTTGTTTCTCATGACATTTCTAACATTGCCCACAATTATCAACTTTCTAAGTCTTTCTGAGCAGGAGAAATCGCAAAACATAGTCATTTCTTCATTGCCGTCCAAAAACAACGCTTTTTTACACTCCTGTCTCCCTTTCTCTTGGAAACAATGACTTACATCAATTTTTTTACATAATTCTTGTTTCTCATGACATTTCTAACATTGCCCACAATTATCAACTTTCTAAGTCTTTCTGAGCAGGAGAAATCGCAAAACATAGTCATTTCTTCATTGCCGTCCAAAAACAACGCTTTTTTACACTCCGGTCTCCCTTTCTATTGGAAACAATGACTTACATCAATTCTTTTACATAATTCTTGTTTCTCATGACATTTCTAACATTGCCCACAATTATCAACTTTCTAAGTCTTTCTGAGCAAGAGAAATCGCAAAACAGTCATTTCTTCATTGCCGTCCAAAAACAACGCTTTTTTACACTCCGGTCTCCCTTTCTCTTGGAAACAATGACTTACATCAATTCTTTTACATAATTCTTGTTTCTCATGACATTTCTAACATTTCCCACAATTATCAACTTTCTAAGTCTTTCTGAGCAGGAGAAATCGCAAAACATAGTCATTTCTTCATTGCCGTCTAAAAACAACGCTTTTTTACACTCCTGTCTCCCTTTCTCTTGAAAACAATGACTTACATCAATTCTTTTACATAATTCTTGTTTCTCATGACATTTCTAACATTGACCACAATTATCAACTTTCTAAGTCTTTCTGAGCAGGAGAAATGGCAAAACATAGTCATTTCTTCATTGCCGTCCAAAAACAACGCTTTTTTACACTCCGGTCTCCCTTTCTCTTGGAAACAATGACTTACATCAATTCTTTTACATAATTCTTGTTTCTCATGACATTTCTAACATTGCCCACAATTATCAACTTTCTAAGTCTTTCTGAGCAAGAGAAATCGCAAAACAGTCATTTCTTCATTGCCGTCCAAAAACAACGCTTTTTTACACTCCGGTCTCCCTTTCTCTTGGAAACAATGACTTACATCAATTCTTTTACATAATTCTTGTTTCTCATGACATTTCTAACATTGCCCACAATTATCAACTTTCTAAGTCTTTCTGAGCAGGAGAAATCGCAAAACATAGTCATTTCTTCATTGCCGTCCAAAAACAACGCTTTTTTACACTCCGGTCTCCCTTTCTCTTGGAAACAATGACTTACATCAATTCTTTTACATAATTCTTGTTTCTCATGACATTTCTAACATTGCCCACAATTATCAACTTTCTAAGTCTTTCTGAGCAAGAGAAATTGCAAAACAGTCATTTCTTCATTGCCGTCCAAAAACAACGCTTTTTTACACTCCGGTCTCCCTTTCTCTTGGAAACAATGACTTACATCAATTCTTTTACATAATTCTTGTTTCTCATGACATTTCTAACATTTCCCACAATTATCAACTTTCTAAGTCTTTCTGAGCAGGAGAAATCGCAAAACATAGTCATTTCTTCATTGCCGTCCAAAAACAACGCTTTTTTACACTCCTGTCTCCCTTTCTCTTGGAAACAATGACTTACATCAATTCTTTTACATAATTCTTGTTTCTCATGACATTTCTAACATTGCCCACAATTATCAACTTTCTAAGTCTTTCTGAGCAAGAGAAATCGCAAAACAGTCATTTCTTCATTGCCGTCCAAAAACAACGCTTTTTTACACTCCGGTCTCCCTTTCTCTTGGAAACAATGACTTACATCAATTCTTTTACATAATTCTTGTTTCTCATGACATTTCTAACATTGCCCACAATTATCAACTTTCTAAGTCTTTCTGAGCAGGAGAAATCGCAAAACATAGTCATTTCTTCATTGCCGTCCAAAAACAACGCTTTTTTACACTCCTGTCTCCCTTTCTCTTGGAAACAATGACTTACATCAATTCTTTTACATAATTCTTGTTTCTCATGACATTTCTAACATTGCCCACAATTATCAACTTTCTAAGTCTTTCTGAGCAGGAGAAATCGCAAAACATAGTCATTTCTTCATTGCCGTCCAAAAACAACGCTTTTTTACACTCCTGTCTCCCTTTCTCTTGGAAACTATGACTTACATCAATTTTTTTACATAATTCTTGTTTCTCATGACATTTCTAACATTGCCCACAATTATCAACTTTCTAAGTCTTTCTGAGCAGGAGAAATCACAAAACATAGTCATTTCTTCATTGCCGTCCAAAAACAACGCTTTTTTTACACTCCGGTCTCCTTTCTCTTGGAAACAATGACTTACATCAATTCTTTTACATAATTCTTGTTTCTCATGACATTTCTAACATTGCCCACAATTATCAACTTTCTAAGTCTTTCTGAGCAAGAGAAATCGCAAAACAGTCATTTCTTCATTGCCGTCCAAAAACAACGCTTTTTTACACTCCGGTCTCCCTTTCTCTTGGAAACAATGACTTACATCAATTCTTTTACATAATTCTTGTTTCTCATGACATTTCTAACATTTCCCACAATTATCAACTTTCTAAGTCTTTCTGAGCAGGAGAAATCGCAAAACATAGTCATTTCTTCATTGCCGTCTAAAAACAACGCTTTTTTACACTCCTGTCTCCCTTTCTCTTGGAAACAATGACTTACATCAATTCTTTTACATAATTCTTGTTTCTCATGACATTTCTAACATTGACCACAATTATCAACTTTCTAAGTCTTTCTGAGCAGGAGAAATCGCAAAACATAGTCATTTCTTCATTGCCGTCCAAAAACAACGCTTTTTTACACTCCGGTCTTCCTTTCTCTTGGAAACAATGACTTACATCAATTCTTTTACATAATTCTTGTTTCTCATGACATTTCTAACATTGCCCACAATTATCAACTTTCTAAGTCTTTCTGAGCAAGAGAAATCGCAAAACAGTCATTTCTTCATTGCCGTCCAAAACAACGCTTTTTTACACTCCGGTCTCCCTTTCTCTTGGAAACAATGACTTACATCAATTCTTTTACATAATTCTTGTTTCTCATGACATTTCTAACATTGCCCACAATTATCAACTTTCTAAGTCTTTCTGAGCAGGAGAAATCGCAAAACATAGTCATTTCCTCATTGCCGTCCAAAAACAACGCTTTTTTACACTCCGGTCTCCCTTTCTCTTGGAAACAATGACTTACATCAATTCTTTTACATAATTCTTGTTTCTCATGACATTTCTAACATTGCCCACAATTATCAACTTTCTAAGTCTTTCTGAGCAAGAGAAATCGCAAAACAGTCATTTCTTCATTGCCGTCCAAAAACAACGCTTTTTTACACTCCGGTCTCCCTTTCTCTTGGAAACAATGACTTACATCAATTCTTTTACATAATTCTTGTTTCTCATGACATTTCTAACATTTCCCACAATTATCAACTTTCTAAGTCTTTCTGAGCAGGAGAAATCGCAAAACATAGTCATTTCTTCATTGCCGTCCAAAAACAACGCTTTTTTACACTCCTGTCTCCCTTTCTCTTGGAAACAATGACTTACATCAATTCTTTTACATAATTCTTGTTTCTCATGACATTTCTAACATTGCCCACAATTATCAACTTTCTAAGTCTTTCTGAGCAAGAGAAATCGCAAAACAGTCATTTCTTCATTGCCGTCCAAAAACAACGCTTTTTTACACTCCGGTCTCCCTTTCTCTTGGAAACAATGACTTACATCAATTCTTTTACATAATTCTTGTTTCTCATGACATTTCTAACATTTCCCACAATTATCAACTTTCTAAGTCTTTCTGAGCAGGAGAAATCGCAAAACATAGTCATTTCTTCATTGCCGTCCAAAAACAACGCTTTTTTACACTCCTGTCTCCCTTTCTCTTGGAAACAATGACTTACATCAATTCTTTTACATAATTCTTGTTTCTCATGACATTTCTAACATTGCCCACAATTATCAACTTTCTAAGTCTTTCTGAGCAAGAGAAATCGCAAAACAGTCATTTCTTCATTGCCGTCCAAAAACAACGCTTTTTTACACTCCGGTCTCCCTTTCTCTTGGAAACAATGACTTACATCAATTCTTTTACATAATTCTTGTTTCTCATGACATTTCTAACATTGCCCACAATTATCAACTTTCTAAGTCTTTCTGAGCAGGAGAAATCGCAAAACATAGTCATTTCTTCATTGCCATCCAAAAACAACGCTTTTTTACACTCCTGTCTCCCTTTCTCTTGGAAACAATGACTTACATCAATTCTTTTACATAATTCTTGTTTCTCATGACATTTCTAACATTGCCCACAATTATCATTTTTCTAGGTCTTTCTGAGCAGGAGAAATCGCAAAACATAGTCATTTCTTCATTGCCGTCCAAAAACAACGCTTTTTTACACTCCTGTCTCCCTTTCTCTTGGAAACAATGACTTACATCAATTCTTTTACATAATTCTTGTTTCTCATGACATTTCTAACATTGCCCACAATTATCAACTCTCTAAGTCTTTCTGAGCAGGAGAAATCGCAAAACATAGTCATTTCTTCATTGCCGTCCAAAAACAACGCTTTTTTACACTCCTGTCTCCCTTTCTCTTGGAAACAATGACTTTTTTTGGACGGCAATGAAGAAATGACTATGTTTTGCGATTTCTCCTGCTCAGAAAGACTTAGAAAGTTGATAATTGTGGGCAATGTTAGAAATGTCATGAGAAACAAGAATTATGTAAAAAAATTGATGTAAGTCATTGTTTCCAAGAGAAAGGGAGACAGGAGTGTAAAAAAGCGTTGTTTTTGGACGGCAATGAAGAAATGACTATGTTTTGCGATTTCTCCTGCTCAGAAAGACTTAGAAAGTTGATAATTGTGGGCAATGTTAGAAATGTCATGAGAAACAAGAATTATGTAAAAGAATTGATGTAAGTCATTGTTTCCAAGAGAAAGGGAGACAGGAGTGTAAAAAAGCGTTGTTTTTGGACGGCAATGAAGAAATGACTATGTTTTGCGATTTCTCCTGCTCAGAAAGACTTAGAAAGTTGATAATTGTGGGCAATGTTAGAAATGTCATGAGAAACAAGAATTATGTAAAAGAATTGATGTAAGTCATTGTTTCCAAGAGAAAGGGAGACCGGAGTGTAAAAAAGCGTTGTTTTTGGACGGCAATGAAGAAATGACTGTTTTGCGATTTCTCTTGCTCAGAAAGACTTAGAAAGTTGATAATTGTGGGCAATGTTAGAAATGTCATGAGAAACAAGAATTATGTAAAAGAATTGATGTAAGTCATTGTTTCCAAGAGAAAGGGAGACCGGAGTGTAAAAAAGCGTTGTTTTTGGACGGCAATGAAGAAATGACTATGTTTTGCGATTTCTCCTGCTCAGAAAGACTTAGAAAGTTGATAATTGTGGGCAATGTTAGAAATGTCATGAGAAACAAGAATTATGTAAAAGAATTGATGTAAGTCATTGTTTCCAAGAGAAAGGGAGACAGGAGTGTAAAAAAGCGTTGTTTTTGGACGGCAATGAAGAAATGACTATGTTTTGCGATTTCTCCTGCTCAGAAAGACTTAGAAAGTTGATAATTGTGGGAAAATGTTAGAAATGTCATGAGAAACAAGAATTATGTAAAAGAATTGATGTAAGTCATTGTTTCCAAGAGAAAGGGAGACCGGAGTGTAAAAAAGCGTTGTTTTTGGACGGCAATGAAGAAATGACTGTTTTGCGATTTCTCTTGCTCAGAAAGACTTAGAAAGTTGATAATTGTGGGCAATGTTAGAAATGTCATGAGAAACAAGAATTATGTAAAAGAATTGATGTAAGTCATTGTTTCCAAGAGAAAGGGAGACCGGAGTGTAAAAAAGCGTTGTTTTTGGACGGCAATGAAGAAATGACTATGTTTTGCGATTTCTCCTGCTCAGAAAGACTTAGAAAGTTGATAATTGTGGGCAATGTTAGAAATGTCATGAGAAACAAGAATTATGTAAAAGAATTGATGTAAGTCATTGTTTCCAAGAGAAAGGGAGACCGGAGTGTAAAAAAGCGTTGTTTTTGGACGGCAATGAAGAAATGACTGTTTTGCGATTTCTCTTGCTCAGAAAGACTTAGAAAGTTGATAATTGTGGGCAATGTTAGAAATGTCATGAGAAACAAGAATTATGTAAAAGAATTGATGTAAGTCATTGTTTCCAAGAGAAAGGGAGACCGGAGTGTAAAAAAGCGTTGTTTTTGGACGGCAATGAAGAAATGACTATGTTTTGCGATTTCTCCTGCTCAGAAAGACTTAGAAAGTTGATAATTGTGGTCAATGTTAGAAATGTCATGAGAAACAAGAATTATGTAAAAGAATTGATGTAAGTCATTGTTTCCAAGAGAAAGGGAGACAGGAGTGTAAAAAAGCGTTGTTTTTAGACGGCAATGAAGAAATGACTATGTTTTGCGATTTCTCCTGCTCAGAAAGACTTAGAAAGTTGATAATTGTGGGAAATGTTAGAAATGTCATGAGAAACAAGAATTATGTAAAAGAATTGATGTAAGTCATTGTTTCCAAGAGAAAGGGAGACCGGAGTGTAAAAAAGCGTTGTTTTTGGACGGCAATGAAGAAATGACTGTTTTGCGATTTCTCTTGCTCAGAAAGACTTAGAAAGTTGATAATTGTGGGCAATGTTAGAAATGTCATGAGAAACAAGAATTATGTAAAAGAATTGATGTAAGTCATTGTTTCCAAGAGAAAGGGAGACCGGAGTGTAAAAAAGCGTTGTTTTTGGACGGCAATGAAGAAATGACTATGTTTTGTGATTTCTCCTGCTCAGAAAGACTTAGAAAGTTGATAATTGTGGGCAATGTTAGAAATGTCATGAGAAACAAGAATTATGTAGAAAAATTGATGTAAGTCATTGTTTCCAAGAGAAAGGGAGACAGGAGTGTAAAAAAGCGTTGTTTTTGGACGGCAATGAAGAAATGACTATGTTTTGCGATTTGTCCTGCTCAGAAAGACCTAGAAAGTTGATAATTGTGGGCAATGTTAGAAATGTCATGAGAAACAAGAATTATGTAAAAGAATTGATGTAAGTCATTGTTTCCAAGAGAAAGGGAGACAGGAGTGTAAAAAAGCGTTGTTTTTGGACGGCAATGAAGAAATGACTATGTTTTGCGATTTCTCCTGCTCAGAAAGACTTAGAAAGTTGATAATTGTGGGCAATGTTAGAAATGTCATGAGAAACAAGAATTATGTAAAAGAATTGATGTAAGTCATTGTTTCCAAGAGAAAGGGAGACCGGAGTGTAAAAAAGCGTTGTTTTTGGACGGCAATGAAGAAATGACTGTTTTGCGATTTCTCTTGCTCAGAAAGACTTAGAAAGTTGATAATTGTGGGCAATGTTAGAAATGTCATGAGAAACAAGAATTATGTAAAAGAATTGATGTAAGTCATTGTTTCCAAGAGAAAGGGAGACAGGAGTGTAAAAAAGCGTTGTTTTTGGACGGCAATGAAGAAATGACTATGTTTTGCGATTTCTCCTGCTCAGAAAGACTTAGAAAGTTGATAATTGTGGGAAATGTTAGAAATGTCATGAGAAACAAGAATTATGTAAAAGAATTGATGTAAGTCATTGTTTCCAAGAGAAAGGGAGACCGGAGTGTAAAAAAGCGTTGTTTTTGGACGGCAATGAAGAAATGACTGTTTTGCGATTTCTCTTGCTCAGAAAGACTTAGAAAGTTGATAATTGTGGGCAATGTTAGAAATGTCATGAGAAACAAGAATTATGTAAAAGAATTGATGTAAGTCATTGTTTCCAAGAGAAAGGGAGACAGGAGTGTAAAAAAGCGTTGTTTTTGGACGGCAATGAAGAAATGACTATGTTTTGCGATTTCTCCTGCTCAGAAAGACTTAGAAAGTTGATAATTGTGGGAAATGTTAGAAATGTCATGAGAAACAAGAATTATGTAAAAGAATTGATGTAAGTCATTGTTTCCAAGAGAAAGGGAGACCGGAGTGTAAAAAAGCGTTGTTTTTGGACGGCAATGAAGAAATGACTGTTTTGCGATTTCTCTTGCTCAGAAAGACTTAGAAAGTTGATAATTGTGGGCAATGTTAGAAATGTCATGAGAAACAAGAATTATGTAAAAGAATTGATGTAAGTCATTGTTTCCAAGAGAAAGGGAGAACGGAGTGTAAAAAAGCGTTGTTTTTGGACGGCAATGAAGAAATGACTATGTTTTGCGATTTCTCCTGCTCAGAAAGACTTAGAAAGTTGATAATTGTGGGCAATGTTAGAAATGTCATGAGAAACAAGAATTATGTAAAAGAATTGATGTAAGTCATTGTTTCCAAGAGAAAGGGAGACCGGAGTGTAAAAAAGCGTTGTTTTTGGACGGCAATGAAGAAATGACTGTTTTGCGATTTCTCTTGCTCAGAAAGACTTAGAAAGTTGATAATTGTGGGCAATGTTAGAAATGTCATGAGAAACAAGAATTATGTAAAAGAATTGATGTAAGTCATTGTTTCCAAGAGAAAGGGAGACCGGAGTGTAAAAAAGCGTTGTTTTTGGACGGCAATGAAGAAATGACTATGTTTTGCGATTTCTCCTGCTCAGAAAGACTTAGAAAGTTGATAATTGTGGTCAATGTTAGAAATGTCATGAGAAACAAGAATTATGTAAAAGAATTGATGTAAGTCATTGTTTCCAAGAGAAAGGGAGACAGGAGTGTAAAAATGTTGTTTTTAGACGGCAATGAAGAAATGACTATGTTTTGCGATTTCTCCTGCTCAGAAAGACTTAGAAAGTTGATAATTGTGGGAAATGTTAGAAATGTCATGAGAAACAAGAATTATGTAAAAGAATTGATGTAAGTCATTGTTTCCAAGAGAAAGGGAGACCGGAGTGTAAAAAAGCGTTGTTTTTGGACGGCAATGAAGAAATGACTGTTTTGCGATTTCTCTTGCTCAGAAAGACTTAGAAAGTTGATAATTGTGGGCAATGTTAGAAATGTCATGAGAAACAAGAATTATGTAAAAGAATTGATGTAAGTCATTGTTTCCAAGAGAAAGGGAGACCGGAGTGTAAAAAAGCGTTGTTTTTGGACGGCAATGAAGAAATGACTATGTTTTGTGATTTCTCCTGCTCAGAAAGACTA
>NW_027448226.1:0-61831 GCF_038048845.1 Mixophyes fleayi
TATGTAAATCATTGTTTACAAGAGAAAGTGAGAAAGAAATGCAAAAAAGCGTTGTTTTTGGACGGCAATGAAGAAATGACTATATTTCGCGATTTCTCCTGCTCAGAAAGACTTAGAAAGTTGATAATTGTGGGCAATGTTAGAAATGTCATGAGAAACACGAATTATGTAAAAGGATTGATGTAAATCATTGTTTCTAAGAGAAAGTGAGACAGGAATGCAAAAAAGCGTTGTTTTTGTACGGCAATGAAGAAATGACTATGTTTTGCGATTTCTCCTGCTCAGAAAGACTTAGAAAGTTGATAATTGTGGGCAATGTTAGAAATGTCATGAGAAACAAGAATTATGTAAAAGGATTGATGTAAATCATTGTTTACAAGAGAAAGTGAGAAAGAAATGCAAAAAAGCGTTGTTTTTGGACGGCAATGAAGAAATGACTATATTTCGCGATTTCTCCTGCTCAGAAAGACTTAGAAAGTTGATAATTGTGGGCAATGTTAGAAATGTCATGAGAAACACGAATTATGTAAAAGGATTGATGTAAATCATTGTTTCTAAGAGAAAGTGAGACAGGAATGCAAAAAAGCGTTGTTTTTGTACGGCAATGAAGAAATGACTATGTTTTGCAATTTCTCCTGCTCAGAAAGACTTAGAAAGTGGATAATTGTGGGCAATGTTAGAAATGTCATGAGAAACAAGAATTATGTAAAAGGATTGATGTAAATCATTGTTTACAAGAGAAAGTGAGAAAGAAATGCAAAAAAGCGTTGTTTTTGGACGGCAATGAAGAAATGACTATGTTTTGCGATTTCTCCTGCTCAGAAAGACTTAGAAAGTTGATAATTGTGGGCAATGTTAGAAATGTCATGAGAAAACAAGAATTATGTAAAAGGATTGATGTAAATCATTGTTTAACAAGAGAAAGTGAGAAAGAAATGCAAAAAAGCGTTGTTTTTGGACGGCAATGAAGAAATGACTATGTTTTGCGATTTCTCCTGCTCAGAAAGACTTAGAAAGTTGATAATTGTGGGCAATGTTAGAAATGTCATGAGAAACAAGAATTATGTAAAAGGATTGATGTAAATCATTGTTTACAAGAGAAAGTGAGAAAGAAATGCAAAAAAGCGTTGTTTTTGGACGGCAATGAAGAAATGGACTATATTTCGCGATTTCTCCTGCTCAGAAAGACTTAGAAAGTTGATAATTGTGGGCAATGTTAGAAATGTCATGAGAAACACGAATTATGTAAAAGGATTGATGTAAATCATTGTTTCTAAGAGAAAGTGAGACAGGAATGCAAAAAAGCGTTGTTTTTGGACGGCAATGAAGAAATGACTATGTTTTGCGATTTCTCCTGCTCAGAAAGACTTAGAAAGTTGATAATTGTGGGCAATGTTAGAAATGTCATGAGAAACAAGAATTATGTAAAAGGATTGATGTAAATCATTGTTTACAAGAGAAAGTGAGAAAGAAATGCAAAAAAGCGTTGTTTTTGGACGGCAATGAAGAAATGACTATGTTTTGCGATTTCTCCTGCTCAGAAAGACTTAGAAAGTTGATAATTGTGGGCAATGTTAGAAATGTCATGAGAAACAAGAATTATGTAAAAGGATTGATGTAAATCATTGTTTACAAGAGAAAGTGAGAAAGAAATGCAAAAAAGCGTTGTTTTTGGACGGCAATGAAGAAATGACTATGTTTTGCGATTTCTCCTGCTCAGAAAGACTTAGAAAGTTGATAATTGTGGGCAATGTTAGAAATGTCATGAGAAACAAGAATTATGTAAAACGATTGATGTAAATCATTGTTTCTAAGAGAAAGTGAGACAGGAATGCAAAAAAGCGTTGTTTTTGGATGGCAATGAAGAAATGACTATGTTTTGCGATTTCTCCTGCTCAGAAAGACTTAGAAAGTTGATAATTGTGGGCAATGTTAGAAATGTCATGAGAAACAAGAATTATGTAAAAGGATTGATGTAAATCATTGTTTACAAGAGAAAGTGAGAAAGAAATGCAAAAAAGCGTTGTTTTTGGACGGCAATGAAGAAATGACTATATTTCGCGATTTCTCCTGCTCAGAAAGACTTAGAAAGTTGATAATTGTGGGCAATGTTAGAAATGTCATGAGAAACACGAATTATGTAAAAGGATTGATGTAAATCATTGTTTCTAAGAGAAAGTGAGACAGGAATGCAAAAAAGCGTTGTTTTTGTACGGCAATGAAGAAATGACTATGTTTTGCGATTTCTCCTGCTCAGAAAGACTTAGAAAGTTGATAATTGTGGGCAATGTTAGAAATGTCATGAGAAACAAGAATTATGTAAAAGGATTGATGTAAATCATTGTTTACAAGAGAAAGTGAGAAAGAAATGCAAAAAAGCGTTGTTTTTGGACGGCAATGAAGAAATGACTATATTTCGCGATTTCTCCTGCTCAGAAAGACTTAGAAAGTTGATAATTGTGGGCAATGTTAGAAATGTCATGAGAAACACGAATTATGTAAAAGGATTGATGTAAATCATTGTTTCTAAGAGAAAGTGAGACAGGAATGCAAAAAAGCGTTGTTTTTGTACGGCAATGAAGAAATGACTATGTTTTGCAATTTCTCCTGCTCAGAAAGACTTAGAAAGTGGATAATTGTGGGCAATGTTAGAAATGTCATGAGAAACAAGAATTATGTAAAAGGATTGATGTAAATCATTGTTTACAAGAGAAAGTGAGAAAGAAATGCAAAAAAGCGTTGTTTTTGGACGGCAATGAAGAAATGACTATGTTTTGCGATTTCTCCTGCTCAGAAAGACTTAGAAAGTTGATAATTGTGGGCAATGTTAGAAATGTCATGAGAAACAAGAATTATGTAAAAGGATTGATGTAAATCATTGTTTACAAGAGAAAGTGAGAAAGAAATGCAAAAAAGCGTTGTTTTTGGACGGCAATGAAGAAATGACTATGTTTTGCGATTTCTCCTGCTCAGAAAGACTTAGAAAGTTGATAATTGTGGGCAATGTTAGAAATGTCATGAGAAACAAGAATTATGTAAAAGGATTGATGTAAATCATTGTTTACAAGAGAAAGTGAGAAAGAAATGCAAAAAAGCGTTGTTTTTGGACGGCAATGAAGAAATGACTATATTTCGCGATTTCTCCTGCTCAGAAAGACTTAGAAAGTTGATAATTGTGGGCAATGTTAGAAATGTCATGAGAAACACGAATTATGTAAAAGGATTGATGTAAATCATTGTTTCTAAGAGAAAGTGAGACAGGAATGCAAAAAAGCGTTGTTTTTGGACGGCAATGAAGAAATGACTATGTTTTGCGATTTCTCCTGCTCAGAA
This sequence comes from Mixophyes fleayi, assembly GCF_038048845.1. Classification (NCBI taxonomy): domain Eukaryota; kingdom Metazoa; phylum Chordata; class Amphibia; order Anura; family Limnodynastidae; genus Mixophyes; species Mixophyes fleayi. The sequence goes on from NW_027448226.1 coordinate 3,334, forward strand.
AGACTTAGAAAGTTGATAATTGTGGGCAATGTTAGAAATGTCATGAGAAACAAGAATTATGTAAAAGGATTGATGTAAATCATTGTTTACAAGAGAAAGTGAGAAAGAAATGCAAAAAAGCGTTGTTTTTGGACGGCAATGAAGAAATGACTATGTTTTGCGATTTCTCCTGCTCAGAAAGACTTAGAAAGTTGATAATTGTGGGCAATGTTAGAAATGTCATGAGAAACAAGAATTATGTAAAAGGATTGATGTAAATCATTGTTTACAAGAGAAAGTGAGAAAGAAATGCAAAAAAGCGTTGTTTTTGGACGGCAATGAAGAAATGACTATGTTTTGCGATTTCTCCTGCTCAGAAAGACTTAGAAAGTTGATAATTGTGGGCAATGTTAGAAATGTCATGAGAAACAAGAATTATGTAAAACGATTGATGTAAATCATTGTTTCTAAGAGAAAGTGAGACAGGAATGCAAAAAAGCGTTGTTTTTGGATGGCAATGAAGAAATGACTATGTTTTGCGATTTCTCCTGCTCAGAAAGACTTAGAAAGTTGATAATTGTGGGCAATGTTAGAAATGTCATAAGAAACAAGAATTATGTAAAAGGATTGATGTAAATCATTGTTTACAAGAGAAAGTGAGAAAGAAATGCAAAAAAGCGTTGTTTTTGGACGGCAATGAAGAAATGACTATGTTTTGCGATTTCTCCTGCTCAGAAAGACTTAGAAAGTTGATAATTGTGGGCAATGTTAGAAATGTCATGAGAAACACGAATTATGTAAAAGGATTGATGTAAATCATTGTTTCTAAGAGAAAGTGAGACAGGAATGCAAAAAAGCGTTGTTTTTGGACGGCAATGAAGAAATGACTATGATTTGCGATTTCTCCTGCTCAGAAAGACTTAGAAAGTTGATAATTGTGGGCAATGTTAGAAATGTCATGAGAAACAAGAATTATGTAAAAGGATTGATGTAAATCATTGTTTACAAGAGAAAGTGAGAAAGAAATGCAAAAAAGCGTTGTTTTTGGACGGCAATGAAGAAATGACTATGTTTTGCGATTTCTCCTGCTCAGAAAGACTTAGAAAGTTGATAATTGTGGGCAATGTTAGAAATGTCATGAGAAACAAGAATTATGTAAAAGGATTGATGTAAATCATTGTTTACAAGAGAAAGTGAGAAAGAAATGCAAAAAAGCGTTGTTTTTGGACGGCAATGAAGAAATGACTATGTTTTGCGATTTCTCCTGCTCAGAAAGACTTAGAAAGTTGATAATTGTGGGCAATGTTAGAAATGTCATGAGAAACAAGAATTATGTAAAACGATTGATGTAAATCATTGTTTCTAAGAGAAAGTGAGACAGGAATGCAAAAAAGCGTTGTTTTTGGACGGCAATGAAGAAATGACTATATTTCGCGATTTCTCCTGCTCAGAAAGACTTAGAAAGTTGATAATTGTGGGAAATGTTAGAAATGTCATGAGAAACAAGAATTATCTAAAAAGGATTGATGTAAATCATTGTTTCTAAGAGAAAGTGAGACAGGAATGCAAAAAAGCGTTGTTTTTGGACGGCAATGAAGAAATGACTATGTTTTGCGATTTCTCCTGCTCAGAAAGACTTAGAAAGTTGATAATTGTGGGCAATGTTCGAAATGTCATGAGAAACAAGAATTATGTAAAAGGATTGATGTAAATCATTGTTTACAAGAGAAAGTGAGAAAGAAATGCAAAAAAGCGTTGTTTTTGGACGGCAATGAAGAAATGACTATATTTCGCGATTTCTCCTGCTCAGAAAGACTTAGAAAGTTGATAATTGTGGGCAATGTTAGAAATGTCATGAGAAACACGAATTATGTAAAAGGATTGATGTAAATCATTGTTTCTAAGAGAAAGTGAGACAGGAATGCAAAAAAGCGTTGTTTTTGGATGGCAATGAAGAAATGACTATGTTTTGCGATTTCTCCTGTTCAGAAAGACTTAGAAAGTTGATAATTGTGGGCAATGTTAGAAATGTCATGAGAAACAAGAATTATGTAAAAGGATTGATGTAAATCATTGTTTACAAGAGAAAGTGAGAAAGAAATGCAAAAAAGCGTTGTTTTTGGACGGCAATGAAGAAATGACTATATTTCGCGATTTCTCCTGCTCAGAAAGACTTAGAAAGTTGATTATTGTGGGCAATGTTAGAAATGTCATTAGAAACACGAATTATGTAAAAGGATTGATGTAAATCATTGTTTCTAAGAGAAAGTGAGACAGGAATGCAAAAAAGCGTTGTTTTTGTACGGCAATGAAGAAATGACTATATTTTGCAATTTCTCCTGCTCAGAAAGACTTAGAAAGTTGATAATTGTGGGCAATGTTAGAAATGTCATGAGAAACAAGAATTATGTAAAAGGATTGATGTAAATCATTGTTTACAAGAGAAAGTGAGAAAGAAATGCAAAAAAGCGTTGTTTTTGGACGGCAATGAAGAAATGACTATGTTTTGCGATTTCTCCTGCTCAGAAAGACTTAGAAAGTTGATAATTGTGGGCAATGTTAGAAATGTCATAAGAAACAAGAATTATGTAAAAGGATTGATGTAAATCATTGTTTACAAGAGAAAGTGAGAAAGAAATGCAAAAAAGCGTTGTTTTTGGACGGCAATGAAGAAATGACTATATTTCGCGATTTTCTCCTGCTCAGAAAGACTTAGAAAGTTGATAATTGTGGGCAATGTTAGAAATGTCATGAGAAACACGAATTATGTAAAAGGATTGATGTAAATCATTGTTTCTAAGAGAAAGTGAGACAGGAATGCAAAAAAGCGTTGTTTTTGGACGGCAATGAAGAAATGACTATGTTTTGCGATTTCTCCTGCTCAGAAAGACTTAGAAAGTTGATAATTGTGGGCAATGTTAGAAATGTCATGAGAAACAAGAATTATGTAAAAGGATTGATGTAAATCATTGTTTACAAGAGAAAGTGAGAAAGAAATGCAAAAAAGCGTTGTTTTTGGACGGCAATGAAGAAATGACTATATTTCGCGATTTCTCCTGCTCAGAAAGAGTTAGAAAGTTGATAATTGTGGGCAATGTTAGAAATGTCATGAGAAACACGAATTATGTAAAAGGATTGATGTAAATCATTGTTTCTAAGAGAAAGTGAGACAGGAATGCAAAAAAGCGTTGTTTTTGGACGGCAATGAAGAAATGACTATGTTTTGCGATTTCTCCTGCTCAGAAAGACTTAGAAAGTTGATAATTGTGGGCAATGTTAGAAATGTCATGAGAAACAAGAATTATGTAAAAGGATTGATGTAAATCATTGTTTACAAGAGAAAGTGAGAAAGAAATGCAAAAAAGCGTTGTTTTTGGACGGCAATGAAGAAATGACTATATTTCGCGATTTCTCGTGCTCAGAAAGACTTAGAAAGTTGATAATTGTGGGCAATGTTAGAAATGTCATGAGAAACACGAATTATGTAAAAGGATTGATGTAAATCATTGTTTCTAAGAGAAAGTGAGACAGGAATGCAAAAAAGCGTTGTTTTTGTACGGCAATGAAGAAATGACTATGTTTTGCAATTTCTCCTGTTCAGAAAGACTTAGAAAGTTGATAATTGTGGTCAATGTTAGAAATTTAATGAGAAACAAGAATTATGTAAAAGGATTGATGTAAATCATTGTTTACAAGAGAAAGTGAGAAAGAAATGCAAAAAAGCGTTGTTTTTGGACGGCAATGAAGAAATGACTATGTTTTGCGATTTCTCCTGCTCAGAAAGACTTAGAAAGTTGATAATTGTGGGCAATGTTAGAAATGTCATGAGAAACAAGAATTATGTAAAAGGATTGATGTAAATCATTGTTTACAAGAGAAAGTGAGAAAGAAATGCAAAAAAGCGTTGTTTTTGGACGGCAATGAAGAAATGACTATATTTCGCGATTTCTCGTGCTCAGAAAGACTTAGAAAGTTGATAATTGTGGGCAATGTTAGAAATGTCATGAGAAACACGAATTATGTAAAAGGATTGATGTAAATCATTGTTTCTAAGAGAAAGTGAGACAGGAATGCAAAAAAGCGTTGTTTTTGTACGGCAATGAAGAAATGACTATGTTTTGCAATTTCTCCTGTTCAGAAAGACTTAGAAAGTTGATAATTGTGGTCAATGTTAGAAATTTAATGAGAAACAAGAATTATGTAAAAGGATTGATGTAAATCATTGTTTACAAGAGAAAGTGAGAAAGAAATGCAAAAAAGCGTTGTTTTTTGGACGGCAATGAAGAAATGACTATGTTTTGCGATTTCTCCTGCTCAGAAAGACTTAGAAAGTTGATAATTGTGGGCAATGTTAGAAATGTCATGAGAAACAAGAATTATGTAAAAGGATTGATGTAAATCATTGTTTACAAGAGAAAGTGAGAAAGAAATGCAAAAAAGCGTTGTTTTTGGACGGCAATGAAGAAATGACTATATTTCGCGATTTCTCCTGCTCAGAAAGACTTAGAAAGTTGATAATTGTGGGCAATGTTAGAAATGTCATGAGAAACACGAATTATGTAAAAGGATTGATGTAAATCATTGTTTCTAAGAGAAAGTGAGACAGGAATGCAAAAAAGCGTTGTTTTTGGACGGCAATGAAGAAATGACTATGTTTTGCGATTTCTCCTGCTCAGAAAGACTTAGAAAGTTGATAATTGTGGGCAATGTTAGAAATGTCATGAGAAACAAGAATTATGTAAAAGGATTGATGTAAATCATTGTTTACAAGAGAAAGTGAGAAAGAAATGCAAAAAAGCGTTGTTTTTGGACGGCAATGAAGAAATGACTATGTTTTGCGATTTCTCCTGCTCAGAAAGACTTAGAAAGTTGATAATTGTGGGGCAATGTTAGAAATGTCATGAGAAACAAGAATTATGTAAAAGGATTGATGTAAATCATTGTTTACAAGAGAAAGTGAGAAAGAAATGCAAAAAAGCGTTGTTTTTGGACGGCAATGAAGAAATGACTATGTTTTGCGATTTCTCCTGCTCAGAAAGACTTAGAAAGTTGATAATTGTGGGCAATGTTAGAAATGTCATGAGAAACAAGAATTATGTAAAAGGATTGATGTAAATCATTGTTTACAAGAGAAAGTGAGAAAGAAATGCAAAAAAGCGTTGTTTTTGGACGGCAATGAAGAAATGACTATATTTCGCGATTTCTCCTGCTCAGAAAGACTTAGAAAGTTGATAATTGTGGGCAATGTTAGAAATGTCATGAGAAACACGAATTATGTAAAAGGATTGATGTAAATCATTGTTCTAAGAGAAAGTGAGACAGGAATGCAAAAAAAGCGTTGTTTTTGGACGGCAATGAAGAAATGACTATGTTTTGCGATTTCTCCTGCTCAGAAAGACTTAGAAAGTTGATAATTGTGGGCAATGTTAGAAATGTCATGAGAAACAAGAATTATGTAAAAGGATTGATGTAAATCATTGTTTACAAGAGAAAGTGAGAAAGAAATGCAAAAAAGCGTTGTTTTTGGACGGCAATGAAGAAATTACTATATTTCGCGATTTCTCCTGCTCAGAAAGACTTAGAAAGTTGATAATTGTGGGCAATGTTAGAAATGTCATGAGAAACACGAATTATGTAAAAGGATTGATGTAAATCATTGTTTCTAAGAGAAAGTGAGACAGGAATGCAAAAAAGCGTTGTTTTTGGACGGCAATGAAGAAATGACTATGTTTTGCGATTTCTCCTGCTCAGAAAGACTTAGAAAGTTGATAATTGTGGGCAATGTTAGAAATGTCATGAGAAACAAGAATTATGTAAAAGGATTGATGTAAATCATTGTTTACAAGAGAAAGTGAGAAAGAAATGCAAAAAAGCGTTGTTTTTGGACGGCAATGAAGAAATGACTATGTTTTGCGATTTCTCCTGCTCAGAAAGACTTAGAAAGTTGATAATTGTGGGCAATGTTAGAAATGTCATGAGAAACAAGAATTATGTAAAAGGATTGATGTAAATCATTGTTTACAAGAGAAAGTGAGAAAGAAATGCAAAAAAGCGTTGTTTTTGGACGGCAATGAAGAAATGACTATATTTCGCGATTTCTCCTGCTCAGAAAGACTTAGAAAGTTGATAATTGTGGGCAATGTTAGAAATGTCATGAGAAACACGAATTATGTAAAAGGATTGATGTAAATCATTGTTTCTAAGAGAAAGTGAGACAGGAATGCAAAAAAGCGTTGTTTTTGGACGGCAATGAAGAAATGACTATGTTTTGCGATTTCTCCTGCTCAGAAAGACTTAGAAAGTTGATAAGTGTGGGCAATGTTAGAAATGTCATGAGAAACAAGAATTATGTAAAAGGATTGATGTAAATCATTGTTTACAAGAGAAAGTGAGAAAGAAATGCAAAAAAGCGTTGTTTTTGGACGGCAATGAAGAAATGACTATATTTCGCGATTTCTCCTGCTCAGAAAGACTTAGAAAGTTGATAATTGTGGGCAATGTTAGAAATGTCATGAGAAACACGAATTATGTAAAAGGATTGATGTAAATCATTGTTTCTAAGAGAAAGTGAGAAAGAAATGCAAAAAAGCGTTGTTTTTGGACGGCAATGAAGAAATGACTATATTTCGCGATTTCTCCTGCTCAGAAAGACTTAGAAAGTTGATAATTGTGGGCAATGTTAGAAATGTCATGAGAAACACGAATTATGTAAAAGGATTGATGTAAATCATTGTTTCTAAGAGAAAGTGAGACAGGAATGCAAAAAAGCGTTGTTTTTGTACGGCAATGAAGAAATGACTATGTTTTGCAATTTCTCCTGCTCAGAAAGACTTAGAAAGTTGATAATTGTGGTCAATGTTAGAAATGTCATGAGAAACAAGAATTATGTAAAAGGATTGATGTAAATCATTGTTTACAAGAGAAAGTGAGAAAGAAATGCAAAAAAGCGTTGTTTTTGGACGGCAATGAAGAAATGACTATGTTTTGCGATTTCTCCTGCTCAGAAAGACTTAGAAAGTTGATAATTGTGGGCAATGTTAGAAATGTCATGAGAAACAAGAATTATGTAAAAGGATTGATGTAAATCATTGTTTACAAGAGAAAGTGAGAAAGAAATGCAAAAAAGCGTTGTTTTTGGACGGCAATGAAGAAATGACTATATTTCGCGATTTCTCCTGCTCAGAAAGACTTAGAAAGTTGATAATTGTGGGCAATGTTAGAAATGTCATGAGAAACACGAATTATGTAAAAGGATTGATGTAAATCATTGTTTCTAAGAGAAAGTGAGAAAGAAATGCAAAAAAGCGTTGTTTTTGGACGGCAATGAAGAAATGACTATATTTCGCGATTTCTCCTGCTCAGAAAGACTTAGAAAGTTGATAATTGTGGGCAATGTTAGAAATGTCATGAGAAACACGAATTATGTAAAAGGATTGATGTAAATCATTGTTTCTAAGAGAAAGTGAGACAGGAATGCAAAAAAGCGTTGTTTTTGTACGGCAATGAAGAAATGACTATGTTTTGCAATTTCTCCTGCTCAGAAAGACTTAGAAAGTTGATAATTGTGGTCAATGTTAGAAATGTCATGAGAAACAAGAATTATGTAAAAGGATTGATGTAAATCATTGTTTACAAGAGAAAGTGAGAAAGAAATGCAAAAAAGCGTTGTTTTTGGACGGCAATGAAGAAATGACTATGTTTTGCGATTTCTCCTGCTCAGAAAGACTTAGAAAGTTGATAATTGTGGGCAATGTTAGAAATGTCATGAGAAACAAGAATTATGTAAAAGGATTGATGTAAATCATTGTTTACAAGAGAAAGTGAGAAAGAAATGCAAAAAAGCGTTGTTTTTGGACGGCAATGAAGAAATGACTATATTTCGCGATTTCTCCTGCTCAGAAAGACTTAGAAAGTTGATAATTGTGGGCAATGTTAGAAATGTCATGAGAAACACGAATTATGTAAAAGGATTGATGTAAATCATTGTTTCTAAGAGAAAGTGAGACAGGAATGCAAAAAAGCGTTGTTTTTGGACGGCAATGAAGAAATGACTATGTTTTGCGATTTCTCCTGCTCAGAAAGACTTAGAAAGTTGATAATTGTGGGCAATGTTAGAAATGTCATGAGAAACAAGAATTATGTAAAAGGATTGATGTAAATCATTGTTTACAAGAGAAAGTGAGAAAGAAATGCAAAAAAGCGTTGTTTTTGGACGGCAATGAAGAAATGACTATGTTTTGCGATTTCTCCTGCTCAGAAAGACTTAGAAAGTTGATAATTGTGGGCAATGTTAGAAATGTCATGAGAAACAAGAATTATGTAAAAGGATTGATGTAAATCATTGTTTACAAGAGAAAGTGAGAAAGAAATGCAAAAAAGCGTTGTTTTTGGACGGCAATGAAGAAATGACTATATTTCGCGATTTCTCCTGCTCAGAAAGACTTAGAAAGTTGATAATTGTGGGCAATGTTAGAAATGTCATGAGAAACACGAATTATGTAAAAGGATTGATGTAAATCATTGTTTCTAAGAGAAAGTGAGACAGGAATGCAAAAAAGCGTTGTTTTTGGACGGCAATGAAGAAATGACTATGTTTTGCGATTTCTCCTGCTCAGAAAGACTTAGAAAGTTGATGTGTGGGCAATGTTAGAAATGTCATGAGAAACAAGAATTATGTAAAAGGATTGATGTAAATCATTGTTTACAAGAGAAAGTGAGAAAGAAATGCAAAAAAGCGTTGTTTTTGGACGGCAATGAAGAAATGACTATATTTCGCGATTTCTCCTGCTCAGAAAGACTTAGAAAGTTGATAATTGTGGGCAATGTTAGAAATGTCATGAGAAACACGAATTATGTAAAAGGATTGATGTAAATCATTGTTTCTAAGAGAAAGTGAGACAGGAATGCAAAAAAGCGTTGTTTTTGGACGGCAATGAAGAAATGACTATGTTTTGCGATTTCTCCTGCTCAGAAAGACTTAGAAAGTTGATAATTGTGGGCAATGTTAGAAATGTCATGAGAAACAAGAATTATGTAAAAGGATTGATGTAAATCATTGTTTACAAGAGAAAGTGAGAAAGAAATGCAAAAAAGCGTTGTTTTTGGACGGCAATGAAGAAATGACTATATTTCGCGATTTCTCCTGCTCAGAAAGACTTAGAAAGTTGATAATTGTGGGCAATGTTAGAAATGTCATGAGAAACACGAATTATGTAAAAGGATTGATGTAAATCATTGTTTCTAAGAGAAAGTGAGACAGGAATGCAAAAAAGCGTTGTTTTTGTACGGCAATGAAGAAATGACTATGTTTTGCAATTTCTCCTGCTCAGAAAGACTTAGAAAGTTGATAATTGTGGGCAATGTTAGAAATGTCATGAGAAACAAGAATTATGTAAAAGGATTGATGTAAATCATTGTTTACAAGAGAAAGTGAGAAAGAAATGCAAAAAAGCATTGTTTTTGGACGGCAATGAAGAAATGACTATGTTTTGCGATTTCTCCTGCTCAGAAAGACTTAGAAAGTTGATAATTGTGGGCAATGTTAGAAATGTCATGAGAAACAAGAATTATGTAAAAGGATTGATGTAAATCATTGTTTACAAGAGAAAGTGAGAAAGAAATGCAAAAAAGCGTTGTTTTTGGACGGCAATGAAGAAATGACTATATTTCGCGATTTCTCCTGCTCAGAAAGACTTAGAAAGTTGATAATTGTGGGCAATGTTAGAAATGTCATGAGAAACACGAATTATGTAAAAGGATTGATGTAAATCATTGTTTCTAAGAGAAAGTGAGACAGGAATGCAAAAAAGTGTTGTTTTTGTACGGCAATGAAGAAATGACTATGTTTTGCAATTTCTCCTGCTCAGAAAGACTTAGAAAGTTGATAATTGTGGGCAATGTTAGAAATGTCATGAGAAACAAGAATTATGTAAAAGGATTGATGTAAATCATTGTTTACAAGAGAAAGTGAGAAAGAAATGCAAAAAAGCGTTGTTTTTGGACGGCAATGAAGAAATGACTATGTTTTGCGATTTCTCCTGCTCAGAAAGACTTAGAAAGTTGATAATTGTGGGCAATGTTAGAAATGTCATGAGAAACAAGAATTATGTAAAAGGATTGATGTAAATCATTGTTTACAAGAGAAAGTGAGAAAGAAATGCAAAAAAGCGTTGTTTTTGGACGGCAATGAAGAAATGACTATATTTCGCGATTTCTCCTGCTCAGAAAGACTTAGAAAGTTGATAATTGTGGGCAATGTTAGAAATGTCATGAGAAACACGAATTATGTAAAAGGATTGATGTAAATCATTGTTTCTAAGAGAAAGTGAGACAGGAATGCAAAAAAGCGTTGTTTTTGTACGGCAATGAAGAAATGACTATGTTTTGCAATTTCTCCTGCTCAGAAAGACTTAGAAAGTGGATAATTGTGGGCAATGTTAGAAATGTCATGAGAAACAAGAATTATGTAAAAGGATTGATGTAAATCATTGTTTACAAGAGAAAGTGAGAAAGAAATGCAAAAAAGCGTTGTTTTTGGACGGCAATGAAGAAATGACTATGTTTTGCGATTTCTCCTGCTCAGAAAGACTTAGAAAGTTGATAATTGTGGGCAATGTTAGAAATGTCATGAGAAACAAGAATTATGTAAAAGGATTGATGTAAATCATTGTTTACAAGAGAAAGTGAGAAAGAAATGCAAAAAAGCGTTGTTTTTGGACGGCAATGAAGAAATGACTATATTTCGCGATTTCTCCTGCTCAGAAAGACTTAGAAAGTTGATAATTGTGGGCAATGTTAGAAATGTCATGAGAAACACGAATTATGTAAAAGGATTGATGTAAATCATTGTTTCTAAGAGAAAGTGAGACAGGAATGCAAAAAAGCGTTGTTTTTGTACGGCAATGAAGAAATGACTATGTTTTGCAATTTCTCCTGCTCAGAAAGACTTAGAAAGTTGATAATTGTGGGCAATGTTAGAAATGTCATGAGAAACAAGAATTATGTAAAAGGATTGATGTAAATCATTGTTTACAAGAGAAAGTGAGAAAGAAATGCAAAAAAGCGTTGTTTTTGGACGGCAATGAAGAAATGACTATATTTCGCGATTTCTCCTGCTCAGAAAGACTTAGAAAGTTGGTAATTGTGGGCAATGTTAGAAATGTCATGAGAAACACGAATTATGTAAAAGGATTGATGTAAATCATTGTTTCTAAGAGAAAGTGAGACAGGAATGCAAAAAAGCGTTGTTTTTGGACGGCAATAAAGAAATGACTATGTTTTGCGATTTCTCCTGCTCAGAAAGACTTAGAAAGTTGATAATTGTGGGCAATGTTAGAAATGTCATGAGAAACACGAATTATGTAAAAGGATTGATGTAAATCATTGTTTCTAAGAGAAAGTGAGACAGGAATGCAAAAAAGCGTTGTTTTTGTACGGCAATGAAGAAATGACTATGTTTTGCAATTTCTCCTGCTCAGAAAGACTTAGAAAGTTGATAATTGTGGGCAATGTTAGAAATGTCATGAGAAACAAGAATTATGTAAAAGGATTGATGTAAATCATTGTTTACAAGAGAAAGTGAGAAAGAAATGCAAAAAAGCGTTGTTTTTGGACGGCAATGAAGAAATGACTATGTTTTGCGATTTCTCCTGCTCAGAAAGACTTAGAAAGTTGATAATTGTGGGCAATGTTAGAAATGTCATGAGAAACAAGAATTATGTAAAAGGATTGATGTAAATCATTGTTTACAAGAGAAAGTGAGAAAGAAATGCAAAAAAGCGTTGTTTTTGGACGGCAATGAAGAAATGACTATATTTCGCGATTTCTCCTGCTCAGAAAGACTTAGAAAGTTGATAATTGTGGGCAATGTTAGAAATGTCATGAGACACACGAATTATGTAAAAGGATTGATGTAAATCATTGTTTCTAAGAGAAAGTGAGACAGGAATGCAAAAAAGCGTTGTTTTTGTACGGCAATGAAGAAATGACTATGTTTTGCGATTTCTCCTGCTCAGAAAGACTTAGAAAGTTGATAATTGTGGGCAATGTTAGAAATGTCATGAGAAACAAGAATTATGTAAAAGGATTGATGTAAATCATTGTTTACAAGAGAAAGTGAGAAAGAAATGCAAAAAAGCGTTGTTTTTGGACGGCAATGAAGAAATGACTATATTTCGCGATTTCTCCTGCTCAGAAAGACTTAGAAAGTTGATAATTGTGGGCAATGTTAGAAATGTCATGAGAAACAAGAATTATGTAAAAGGATTGATGTAAATCATTGTTTCTAAGAGAAAGTGAGACAGGAATGCAAAAAAGCGTTGTTTTTGGACGGCAATGAAGAAATGACTATGTTTTGCGATTTCTCCTGCTCAGAAAGACTTAGAAAGTTGATAATTGTGGGCAATGTTAGAAATGTCATGAGAAACAAGAATTATGTAAAACGATTGATGTAAATCATTGTTTCTAAGAGAAAGTGAGACAGGAATGCAAAAAAGCGTTGTTTTTGGACGGCAATGAAGAAATGACTATATTTCGCGATTTCTCCTGCTCAGAAAGACTTAGAAAGTTGATAATTGTGGGAAATGTTAGAAATGTCATGAGAAACAAGAATTATCTAAAAAGGATTGATGTAAATCATTGTTTCTAAGAGAAAGTGAGACAGGAATGCAAAAAAGCGTTGTTTTTGGACGGCAATGAAGAAATGACTATGTTTTGTGATTTCTCCTGCTCAGAAAGACTTAGAAAGTTGATAATTGTGGGCAATGTTAGAAATGTCATGAGAAACACGAATTATGTAAAAGGATTGATGTAAATCATTGTTTCTAAGAGAAAGTGAGACAGGAATGCAAAAAAGCGTTGTTTTTGGACGGCAATGAAGAAATGACTATATTTCGCGATTTCTCCTGCTCAGAAAGACTTAGAAAGTTGATAATTGTGGGCAATGTTAGAAATGTCATGAGAAACACGAATTATGTAAAAGGATTGATGTAAATCATTGTTTCTAAGAGAAAGTGAGACAGGAATGCAAAAAAGCGTTGTTTTTGTACGGCAATGAAGAAATGACTATGTTTTGCAATTTCTCCTGCTCAGAAAGACTTAGAAAGTTGATAATTGTGGGCAATGTTAGAAATGTCATGAGAAACAAGAATTATGTAAAAGGATTGATGTAAATCATTGTTTACAAGAGAAAGTGAGAAAGAAATGCAAAAAAGCGTTGTTTTTGGACGGCAATGAAGAAATGACTATATTTCGCGATTTCTCCTGCTCAGAAAGACTTAGAAAGTTGATAATTGTGGGCAATGTTAGAAATGTCATGAGAAACACGAATTATGTAAAAGGATTGATGTAAATCATTGTTTCTAAGAGAAAGTGAGAAAGAAATGCAAAAAAGCGTTGTTTTTGGACGGCAATGAAGAAATGACTATATTTCGCGATTTCTCCTGCTCAGAAAGACTTAGAAAGTTGATAATTGTGGGCAATGTTAGAAATGTCATGAGAAACACGAATTATGTAAAAGGATTGATGTAAATCATTGTTTCTAAGAGAAAGTGAGACAGGAATGCAAAAAAGCGTTGTTTTTGTACGGCAATGAAGAAATGACTATGTTTTGCAATTTCTCCTGCTCAGAAAGACTTAGAAAGTTGATAATTGTGGTCAATGTTAGAAATGTCATGAGAAACAAGAATTATGTAAAAGGATTGATGTAAATCATTGTTTACAAGAGAAAGTGAGAAAGAAATGCAAAAAAGCGTTGTTTTTGGACGGCAATGAAGAAATGACTATGTTTTGCGATTTCTCCTGCTCAGAAAGACTTAGAAAGTTGATAATTGTGGGCAATGTTAGAAATGTCATGAGAAACAAGAATTATGTAAAAGGATTGATGTAAATCATTGTTTACAAGAGAAAGTGAGAAAGAAATGCAAAAAAGCGTTGTTTTTGGACGGCAATGAAGAAATGACTATATTTCGCGATTTCTCCTGCTCAGAAAGACTTAGAAAGTTGATAATTGTGGGCAATGTTAGAAATGTCATGAGAAACACGAATTATGTAAAAGGATTGATGTAAATCATTGTTTCTAAGAGAAAGTGAGAAAGAAATGCAAAAAAGCGTTGTTTTTGGACGGCAATGAAGAAATGACTATATTTCGCGATTTCTCCTGCTCAGAAAGACTTAGAAAGTTGATAATTGTGGGCAATGTTAGAAATGTCATGAGAAACACGAATTATGTAAAAGGATTGATGTAAATCATTGTTTCTAAGAGAAAGTGAGACAGGAATGCAAAAAAGCGTTGTTTTTGTACGGCAATGAAGAAATGACTATGTTTTGCAATTTCTCCTGCTCAGAAAGACTTAGAAAGTTGATAATTGTGGTCAATGTTAGAAATGTCATGAGAAACAAGAATTATGTAAAAGGATTGATGTAAATCATTGTTTACAAGAGAAAGTGAGAAAGAAATGCAAAAAAGCGTTGTTTTTGGACGGCAATGAAGAAATGACTATGTTTTGCGATTTCTCCTGCTCAGAAAGACTTAGAAAGTTGATAATTGTGGGCAATGTTAGAAATGTCATGAGAAACAAGAATTATGTAAAAGGATTGATGTAAATCATTGTTTACAAGAGAAAGTGAGAAAGAAATGCAAAAAAGCGTTGTTTTTGGACGGCAATGAAGAAATGACTATATTTCGCGATTTCTCCTGCTCAGAAAGACTTAGAAAGTTGATAATTGTGGGCAATGTTAGAAATGTCATGAGAAACACGAATTATGTAAAAGGATTGATGTAAATCATTGTTTCTAAGAGAAAGTGAGACAGGAATGCAAAAAAGCGTTGTTTTTGGACGGCAATGAAGAAATGACTATGTTTTGCGATTTCTCCTGCTCAGAAAGACTTAGAAAGTTGATAATTGTGGGCAATGTTAGAAATGTCATGAGAAACAAGAATTATGTAAAAGGATTGATGTAAATCATTGTTTACAAGAGAAAGTGAGAAAGAAATGCAAAAAAGCGTTGTTTTTGGACGGCAATGAAGAAATGACTATGTTTTGCGATTTCTCCTGCTCAGAAAGACTTAGAAAGTTGATAATTGTGGGCAATGTTAGAAATGTCATGAGAAACAAGAATTATGTAAAAGGATTGATGTAAATCATTGTTTACAAGAGAAAGTGAGAAAGAAATGCAAAAAAGCGTTGTTTTTGGACGGCAATGAAGAAATGACTATATTTCGCGATTTCTCCTGCTCAGAAAGACTTAGAAAGTTGATAATTGTGGGCAATGTTAGAAATGTCATGAGAAACACGAATTATGTAAAAGGATTGATGTAAATCATTGTTTCTAAGAGAAAGTGAGACAGGAATGCAAAAAAGCGTTGTTTTTGGACGGCAATGAAGAAATGACTATGTTTTGCGATTTCTCCTGCTCAGAAAGACTTAGAAAGTTGATGTGTGGGCAATGTTAGAAATGTCATGAGAAACAAGAATTATGTAAAAGGATTGATGTAAATCATTGTTTACAAGAGAAAGTGAGAAAGAAATGCAAAAAAGCGTTGTTTTTGGACGGCAATGAAGAAATGACTATATTTCGCGATTTCTCCTGCTCAGAAAGACTTAGAAAGTTGATAATTGTGGGCAATGTTAGAAATGTCATGAGAAACACGAATTATGTAAAAGGATTGATGTAAATCATTGTTTCTAAGAGAAAGTGAGACAGGAATGCAAAAAAGCGTTGTTTTTGGACGGCAATGAAGAAATGACTATGTTTTGCGATTTCTCCTGCTCAGAAAGACTTAGAAAGTTGATAATTGTGGGCAATGTTAGAAATGTCATGAGAAACAAGAATTATGTAAAAGGATTGATGTAAATCATTGTTTACAAGAGAAAGTGAGAAAGAAATGCAAAAAAGCGTTGTTTTTGGACGGCAATGAAGAAATGACTATATTTCGCGATTTCTCCTGCTCAGAAAGACTTAGAAAGTTGATAATTGTGGGCAATGTTAGAAATGTCATGAGAAACACGAATTATGTAAAAGGATTGATGTAAATCATTGTTTCTAAGAGAAAGTGAGACAGGAATGCAAAAAAGCGTTGTTTTTGTACGGCAATGAAGAAATGACTATGTTTTGCAATTTCTCCTGCTCAGAAAGACTTAGAAAGTTGATAATTGT
Source organism: Mixophyes fleayi (assembly GCF_038048845.1). Classification (NCBI taxonomy): domain Eukaryota; kingdom Metazoa; phylum Chordata; class Amphibia; order Anura; family Limnodynastidae; genus Mixophyes; species Mixophyes fleayi. Next base: position 19,468 of record NW_027448226.1, read on the forward strand.
GGGCAATGTTAGAAATGTCATGAGAAACAAGAATTATGTAAAAGGATTGATGTAAATCATTGTTTACAAGAGAAAGTGAGAAAGAAATGCAAAAAAGCATTGTTTTTGTACGGCAATGAAGAAATGACTATGTTTTGCGATTTCTCCTGCTCAGAAAGACTTAGAAAGTTGATAATTGTGGGCAATGTTAGAAATGTCATGAGAAACAAGAATTATGTAAAAGGATTGATGTAAATCATTGTTTACAAGAGAAAGTGAGAAAGAAATGCAAAAAAGCGTTGTTTTTGGACGGCAATGAAGAAATGACTATATTTCGCGATTTCTCCTGCTCAGAAAGACTTAGAAAGTTGATAATTGTGGGCAATGTTAGAAATGTCATGAGAAACACGAATTATGTAAAAGGATTGATGTAAATCATTGTTTCTAAGAGAAAGTGAGACAGGAATGCAAAAAAGTGTTGTTTTTGTACGGCAATGAAGAAATGACTATGTTTTGCAATTTCTCCTGCTCAGAAAGACTTAGAAAGTTGATAATTGTGGGCAATGTTAGAAATGTCATGAGAAACAAGAATTATGTAAAAGGATTGATGTAAATCATTGTTTACAAGAGAAAGTGAGAAAGAAATGCAAAAAAGCGTTGTTTTTGGACGGCAATGAAGAAATGACTATGTTTTGCGATTTCTCCTGCTCAGAAAGACTTAGAAAGTTGATAATTGTGGGCAATGTTAGAAATGTCATGAGAAACAAGAATTATGTAAAAGGATTGATGTAAATCATTGTTTACAAGAGAAAGTGAGAAAGAAATGCAAAAAAGCGTTGTTTTTGGACGGCAATGAAGAAATGACTATATTTCGCGATTTCTCCTGCTCAGAAAGACTTAGAAAGTTGATAATTGTGGGCAATGTTAGAAATGTCATGAGAAACACGAATTATGTAAAAGGATTGATGTAAATCATTGTTTCTAAGAGAAAGTGAGACAGGAATGCAAAAAAGCGTTGTTTTTGTACGGCAATGAAGAAATGACTATGTTTTGCAATTTCTCCTGCTCAGAAAGACTTAGAAAGTGGATAATTGTGGGCAATGTTAGAAATGTCATGAGAAACAAGAATTATGTAAAAGGATTGATGTAAATCATTGTTTACAAGAGAAAGTGAGAAAGAAATGCAAAAAAGCGTTGTTTTTGGACGGCAATGAAGAAATGACTATGTTTGCGATTTCTCCTGCTCAGAAAGACTTAGAAAGTTGATAATTGTGGGCAATGTTAGAAATGTCATGAGAAACAAGAATTATGTAAAAGGATTGATGTAAATCATTGTTTACAAGAGAAAGTGAGAAAGAAATGCAAAAAAGCGTTGTTTTTGGACGGCAATGAAGAAATGACTATATTTCGCGATTTCTCCTGCTCAGAAAGACTTAGAAAGTTGATAATTGTGGGCAATGTTAGAAATGTCATGAGAAACACGAATTATGTAAAAGGATTGATGTAAATCATTGTTTCTAAGAGAAAGTGAGACAGGAATGCAAAAAAGCGTTGTTTTTGGACGGCAATGAAGAAATGACTATGTTTTGCGATTTCTCCTGCTCAGAAAGACTTAGAAAGTTGATAATTGTGGGCAATGTTAGAAATGTCATGAGAAACAAGATTATGTAAAAGGATTGATGTAAATCATTGTTTACAAGAGAAAGTGAGAAAGAAATGCAAAAAAGCGTTGTTTTTGGACGGCAATGAAGAAATGACTATGTTTTGCGATTTCTCCTGCTCAGAAAGACTTAGAAAGTTGATAATTGTGGGCAATGTTAGAAATGTCATGAGAAACAAGAATTATGTAAAAGGATTGATGTAAATCATTGTTTACAAGAGAAAGTGAGAAAGAAATGCAAAAAAGCGTTGTTTTTGGACGGCAATGAAGAAATGACTATATTTCGCGATTTCTCCTGCTCAGAAAGACTTAGAAAGTTGATAATTGTGGGCAATGTTAGAAATGTCATGAGAAACACGAATTATGTAAAAGGATTGATGTAAATCATTGTTTTCTAAGAGAAAGTGAGACAGGAATGCAAAAAAGCGTTGTTTTTGGACGGCAATGAAGAAATGACTATGTTTTGCGATTTCTCCTGCTCAGAAAGACTTAGAAAGTTGATGTGTGGGGCAATGATAGAAATGTCATGAGAAACAAGAATTATGTAAAAGGATTGATGTAAATCATTGTTTACAAGAGAAAGTGAGAAAGAAATGCAAAAAAGCGTTGTTTTTGGACGGCAATGAAGAAATGACTATATTTCGCGATTTCTCCTGCTCAGAAAGACTTAGAAAGTTGATAATTGTGGGCAATGTTAGAAATGTCATGAGAAACACGAATTATGTAAAAGGATTGATGTAAATCATTGTTTCTAAGAGAAAGTGAGACAGGAATGCAAAAAAAGCGTTGTTTTTGGACGGCAATGAAGAAATGACTATGTTTTGCGATTTTCCTGCTCAGAAAGACTTAGAAAGTTGATAATTGTGGGCAATGTTAGAAATGTCATGAGAAACAAGAATTATGTAAAAGGATTGATGTAAATCATTGTTTACAAGAGAAAGTGAGAAAGAAATGCAAAAAAGCGTTGTTTTTGGACGGCAATGAAGAAATGACTATATTTCGCGATTTCTCCTGCTCAGAAAGACTTAGAAAGTTGATAATTGTGGGCAATGTTAGAAATGTCATGAGAAACACGAATTATGTAAAAGGATTGATGTAAATCATTGTTTCTAAGAGAAAGTGAGACAGGAATGCAAAAAAGCGTTGTTTTTGTACGGCAATGAAGAAATGACTATGTTTTGCAATTTCTCCTGCTCAGAAAGACTTAGAAAGTTGATAATTGTGGGCAATGTTAGAAATGTCATGAGAAACAAGAATTATGTAAAAGGATTGATGTAAATCATTGTTTACAAGAGAAAGTGAGAAAGAAATGCAAAAAAGCATTGTTTTTGGACGGCAATGAAGAAATGACTATGTTTTGCGATTTCTCCTGCTCAGAAAGACTTAGAAAGTTGATAATTGTGGGCAATGTTAGAAATGTCATGAGAAACAAGAATTATGTAAAAGGATTGATGTAAATCATTGTTTACAAGAGAAAGTGAGAAAGAAATGCAAAAAAGCGTTGTTTTTGGACGGCAATGAAGAAATGACTATATTTCGCGATTTCTCCTGCTCAGAAAGACTTAGAAAGTTGATAATTGTGGGCAATGTTAGAAATGTCATGAGAAACACGAATTATGTAAAAGGATTGATGTAAATCATTGTTTCTAAGAGAAAGTGAGACAGGAATGCAAAAAAGTGTTGTTTTTGTACGGCAATGAAGAAATGACTATGTTTTGCAATTTCTCCTGCTCAGAAAGACTTAGAAAGTTGATAATTGTGGGCAATGTTAGAAATGTCATGAGAAACAAGAATTATGTAAAAGGATTGATGTAAATCATTGTTTACAAGAGAAAGTGAGAAAGAAATGCAAAAAAGCGTTGTTTTTGGACGGCAATGAAGAAATGACTATGTTTTGCGATTTCTCCTGCTCAGAAAGACTTAGAAAGTTGATAATTGTGGGCAATGTTAGAAATGTCATGAGAAACAAGAATTATGTAAAAGGATTGATGTAAATCATTGTTTACAAGAGAAAGTGAGAAAGAAATGCAAAAAAGCGTTGTTTTTGGACGGCAATGAAGAAATGACTATATTTCGCGATTTCTCCTGCTCAGAAAGACTTAGAAAGTTGATAATTGTGGGCAATGTTAGAAATGTCATGAGAAACACGAATTATGTAAAAGGATTGATGTAAATCATTGTTTCTAAGAGAAAGTGAGACAGGAATGCAAAAAAGCGTTGTTTTTGTACGGCAATGAAGAAATGACTATGTTTTGCAATTTCTCCTGCTCAGAAAGACTTAGAAAGTGGATAATTGTGGGCAATGTTAGAAATGTCATGAGAAACAAGAATTATGTAAAAGGATTGATGTAAATCATTGTTTACAAGAGAAAGTGAGAAAGAAATGCAAAAAAGCGTTGTTTTTGGACGGCAATGAAGAAATGACTATGTTTTGCGATTTCTCCTGCTCAGAAAGACTTAGAAAGTTGATAATTGTGGGCAATGTTAGAAATGTCATGAGAAACAAGAATTATGTAAAAGGATTGATGTAAATCATTGTTTACAAGAGAAAGTGAGAAAGAAATGCAAAAAAGCGTTGTTTTTGGACGGCAATGAAGAAATGACTATATTTCGCGATTTCTCCTGCTCAGAAAGACTTAGAAAGTTGATAATTGTGGGCAATGTTAGAAATGTCATGAGAAACACGAATTATGTAAAAGGATTGATGTAAATCATTGTTTCTAAGAGAAAGTGAGACAGGAATGCAAAAAAGCGTTGTTTTTGTACGGCAATGAAGAAATGACTATGTTTTGCAATTTCTCCTGCTCAGAAAGACTTAGAAAGTTGATAATTGTGGGCAATGTTAGAAATGTCATGAGAAACAAGAATTATGTAAAAGGATTGATGTAAATCATTGTTTACAAGAGAAAGTGAGAAAGAAATGCAAAAAAGCGTTGTTTTTGGACGGCAATGAAGAAATGACTATATTTCGCGATTTCTCCTGCTCAGAAAGACTTAGAAAGTTGGTAATTGTGGGCAATGTTAGAAATGTCATGAGAAACACGAATTATGTAAAAGGATTGATGTAAATCATTGTTTCTAAGAGAAAGTGAGACAGGAATGCAAAAAAGCGTTGTTTTTGGACGGCAATAAAGAAATGACTATGTTTTGCGATTTCTCCTGCTCAGAAAGACTTAGAAAGTTGATAATTGTGGGCAATGTTAGAAATGTCATGAGAAACACGAATTATGTAAAAGGATTGATGTAAATCATTGTTTCTAAGAGAAAGTGAGACAGGAATGCAAAAAAGCGTTGTTTTTGTACGGCAATGAAGAAATGACTATGTTTTGCAATTTCTCCTGCTCAGAAAGACTTAGAAAGTTGATAATTGTGGGCAATGTTAGAAATGTCATGAGAAACAAGAATTATGTAAAAGGATTGATGTAAATCATTGTTTACAAGAGAAAGTGAGAAAGAAATGCAAAAAAGCGTTGTTTTTGGACGGCAATGAAGAAATGACTATGTTTTGCGATTTCTCCTGCTCAGAAAGACTTAGAAAGTTGATAATTGTGGGCAATGTTAGAAATGTCATGAGAAACAAGAATTATGTAAAAGGATTGATGTAAATCATTGTTTACAAGAGAAAGTGAGAAAGAAATGCAAAAAAGCGTTGTTTTTGGACGGCAATGAAGAAATGACTATATTTCGCGATTTCTCCTGCTCAGAAAGACTTAGAAAGTTGATAATTGTGGGCAATGTTAGAAATGTCATGAGACACACGAATTATGTAAAAGGATTGATGTAAATCATTGTTTCTAAGAGAAAGTGAGACAGGAATGCAAAAAAGCGTTGTTTTTGTACGGCAATGAAGAAATGACTATGTTTTGCGATTTCTCCTGCTCAGAAAGACTTAGAAAGTTGATAATTGTGGGCAATGTTAGAAATGTCATGAGAAACAAGAATTATGTAAAAGGATTGATGTAAATCATTGTTTACAAGAGAAAGTGAGAAAGAAATGCAAAAAAGCGTTGTTTTTGGACGGCAATGAAGAAATGACTATATTTCGCGATTTCTCCTGCTCAGAAAGACTTAGAAAGTTGATAATTGTGGGTAATGTTAGAAATGTCATGAGAAACAAGAATTATGTAAAAGGATTGATGTAAATCATTGTTTCTAAGAGAAAGTGAGACAGGAATGCAAAAAAGCGTTGTTTTTGGACGGCAATGAAGAAATGACTATGTTTTGCGATTTCTCCTGCTCAGAAAGACTTAGAAAGTTGATAATTGTGGGCAATGTTAGAAATGTCATGAGAAACAAGAATTATGTAAAACGATTGATGTAAATCATTGTTTCTAAGAGAAAGTGAGACAGGAATGCAAAAAAGCGTTGTTTTTGGACGGCAATGAAGAAATGACTATATTTCGCGATTTCTCCTGCTCAGAAAGACTTAGAAAGTTGATAATTGTGGGAAATGTTAGAAATGTCATGAGAAACAAGAATTATCTAAAAAGGATTGATGTAAATCATTGTTTCTAAGAGAAAGTGAGACAGGAATGCAAAAAAGCGTTGTTTTTGGACGGCAATGAAGAAATGACTATGTTTTGCGATTTCTCCTGCTCAGAAAGACTTAGAAAGTTGATAATTGTGGGCAATGTTAGAAATGTCATGAGAAACACGAATTATGTAAAAGGATTGATGTAAATCATTGTTTCTAAGAGAAAGTGAGACAGGAATGCAAAAAAGCGTTGTTTTTGGACGGCAATGAAGAAATGACTATATTTCGCGATTTCTCCTGCTCAGAAAGACTTAGAAAGTTGATAATTGTGGGCAATGTTAGAAATGTCATGAGAAACACGAATTATGTAAAAGGATTGATGTAAATCATTGTTTCTAAGAGAAAGTGAGACAGGAATGCAAAAAAGCGTTGTTTTTGTACGGCAATGAAGAAATGACTATGTTTTGCAATTTCTCCTGCTCAGAAAGACTTAGAAAGTTGATAATTGTGGGCAATGTTAGAAATGTCATGAGAAACAAGAATTATGTAAAAGGATTGATGTAAATCATTGTTTACAAGAGAAAGTGAGAAAGAAATGCAAAAAAGCGTTGTTTTTGGACGGCAATGAAGAAATGACTATATTTCGCGATTTCTCCTGCTCAGAAAGACTTAGAAAGTTGATAATTGTGGGCAATGTTAGAAATGTCATGAGAAACACGAATTATGTAAAAGGATTGATGTAAATCATTGTTTCTAAGAGAAAGTGAGACAGGAATGCAAAAAAGCGTTGTTTTTGTACGGCAATGAAGAAATGACTATGTTTTGCAATTTCTCCTGCTCAGAAAGACTTAGAAAGTGGATAATTGTGGGCAATGTTAGAAATGTCATGAGAAACAAGAATTATGTAAAAGGATTGATGTAAATCATTGTTTACAAGAGAAAGTGAGAAAGAAATGCAAAAAAGCGTTGTTTTTGGACGGCAATGAAGAAATGACTATGTTTTGCGATTTCTCCTGCTCAGAAAGACTTAGAAAGTTGATAATTGTGGGCAATGTTAGAAATGTCATGAGAAACAAGAATTATGTAAAAGGATTGATGTAAATCATTGTTTACAAGAGAAAGTGAGAAAGAAATGCAAAAAAGCGTTGTTTTTGGACGGCAATGAAGAAATGACTATATTTCGCGATTTCTCCTGCTCAGAAAGACTTAGAAAGTTGATAATTGTGGGCAATGTTAGAAATGTCATGAGAAACACGAATTATGTAAAAGGATTGATGTAAATCATTGTTTCTAAGAGAAAGTGAGACAGGAATGCAAAAAAGCGTTGTTTTTGGACGGCAATGAAGAAATGACTATGTTTTGCGATTTCTCCTGCTCAGAAAGACTTAGAAAGTTGATAATTGTGGGCAATGTTAGAAATGTCATGAGAAACAAGAATTATGTAAAAGGATTGATGTAAATCATTGTTTACAAGAGAAAGTGAGAAAGAAATGCAAAAAAGCGTTGTTTTTGGACGGCAATGAAGAAATGACTATATTTCGCGATTTCTCCTGCTCAGAAAGACTTAGAAAGTTGATAATTGTGGGCAATGTTAGAAATGTCATGAGAAACACGAATTATGTAAAAGGATTGATGTAAATCATTGTTTCTAAGAGAAAGTGAGACAGGAATGCAAAAAAGCGTTGTTTTTGGACGGCAATGAAGAAATGACTATGTTTTGCGATTTCTCCTGCTCAGAAAGACTTAGAAAGTTGATAATTGTGGGCAATGTTAGAAATGTCATGAGAAACACGAATTATGTAAAAGGATTGATGTAAATCATTGTTTCTAAGAGAAAGTGAGACAGGAATGCAAAAAAGCGTTGTTTTTGTACGGCAATGAAGAAATGACTATGTTTTGCAATTTCTCCTGCTCAGAAAGACTTAGAAAGTTGATAATTGTGGGCAATGTTAGAAATGTCATGAGAAACAAGAATTATGTAAAAGGATTGATGTAAATCATTGTTTACAAGAGAAAGTGAGAAAGAAATGCAAAAAAGCATTGTTTTTGGATGGCAATGAAGAAATGACTATGTTTTGCGATTTCTCCTGCTCAGAAAGACTTAGAAAGTTGATAATTGTGGGCAATGTTAGAAATGTCATGAGAAACAAGAATTATGTAAAAGGATTGATGTAAATCATTGTTTACAAGAGAAAGTGAGAAAGAAATGCAAAAAAGCGTTGTTTTTGGACGGCAATGAAGAAATGACTATATTTCGCGATTTCTCCTGCTCAGAAAGACTTAGAAAGTTGATAATTGTGGGCAATGTTAGAAATGTCATGAGAAACACGAATTATGTAAAAGGATTGATGTAAATCATTGTTTCTAAGAGAAAGTGAGACAGGAATGCAAAAAAGTGTTGTTTTTGTACGGCAATGAAGAAATGACTATGTTTTGCAATTTCTCCTGCTCAGAAAGACTTAGAAAGTTGATAATTGTGGGCAATGTTAGAAATGTCATGAGAAACAAGAATTATGTAAAAGGATTGATGTAAATCATTGTTTACAAGAGAAAGTGAGAAAGAAATGCAAAAAAGCGTTGTTTTTGGACGGCAATGAAGAAATGACTATGTTTTGCGATTTCTCCTGCTCAGAAAGACTTAGAAAGTTGATAATTGTGGGCAATGTTAGAAATGTCATGAGAAACAAGAATTATGTAAAAGGATTGATGTAAATCATTGTTTACAAGAGAAAGTGAGAAAGAAATGCAAAAAAGCGTTGTTTTTGGACGGCAATGAAGAAATGACTATATTTCGCGATTTCTCCTGCTCAGAAAGACTTAGAAAGTTGATAATTGTGGGCAATGTTAGAAATGTCATGAGAAACACGAATTATGTAAAAGGATTGATGTAAATCATTGTTTCTAAGAGAAAGTGAGACAGGAATGCAAAAAAGCGTTGTTTTTGTACGGCAATGAAGAAATGACTATGTTTTGCAATTTCTCCTGCTCAGAAAGACTTAGAAAGTGGATAATTGTGGGCAATGTTAGAAATGTCATGAGAAACAAGAATTATGTAAAAGGATTGATGTAAATCATTGTTTACAAGAGAAAGTGAGAAAGAAATGCAAAAAAGCGTTGTTTTTGGACGGCAATGAAGAAATGACTATGTTTTGCGATTTCTCCTGCTCAGAAAGACTTAGAAAGTTGATAATTGTGGGCAATGTTAGAAATGTCATGAGAAACAAGAATTATGTAAAAGGATTGATGTAAATCATTGTTTACAAGAGAAAGTGAGAAAGAAATGCAAAAAAGCGTTGTTTTTGGACGGCAATGAAGAAATGACTATATTTCGCGATTTCTCCTGCTCAGAAAGACTTAGAAAGTTGATAATTGTGGGCAATGTTAGAAATGTCATGAGAAACACGAATTATGTAAAAGGATTGATGTAAATCATTGTTTCTAAGAGAAAGTGAGACAGGAATGCAAAAAAGCGTTGTTTTTGTACGGCAATGAAGAAATGACTATGTTTTGCAATTTCTCCTGCTCAGAAAGACTTAGAAAGTTGATAATTGTGGGCAATGTTAGAAATGTCATGAGAAACAAGAATTATGTAAAAGGATTGATGTAAATCATTGTTTACAAGAGAAAGTGAGAAAGAAATGCAAAAAAGCGTTGTTTTTGGACGGCAATGAAGAAATGACTATATTTCGCGATTTCTCCTGCTCAGAAAGACTTAGAAAGTTGGTAATTGTGGGCAATGTTAGAAATGTCATGAGAAACACGAATTATGTAAAAGGATTGATGTAAATCATTGTTTCTAAGAGAAAGTGAGACAGGAATGCAAAAAAGCGTTGTTTTTGGACGGCAATAAAGAAATGACTATGTTTTGCGATTTCTCCTGCTCAGAAAGACTTAGAAAGTTGATAATTGTGGGCAATGTTAGAAATGTCATGAGAAACACGAATTATGTAAAAGGATTGATGTAAATCATTGTTTCTAAGAGAAAGTGAGACAGGAATGCAAAAAAGCGTTGTTTTTGTACGGCAATGAAGAAATGACTATGTTTTGCAATTTCTCCTGCTCAGAAAGACTTAGAAAGTTGATAATTGTGGGCAATGTTAGAAATGTCATGAGAAACAAGAATTATGTAAAAGGATTGATGTAAATCATTGTTTACAAGAGAAAGTGAGAAAGAAATGCAAAAAAGCGTTGTTTTTGGACGGCAATGAAGAAATGACTATGTTTTGCGATTTCTCCTGCTCAGAAAGACTTAGAAAGTTGATAATTGTGGGCAATGTTAGAAATGTCATGAGAAACAAGAATTATGTAAAAGGATTGATGTAAATCATTGTTTACAAGAGAAAGTGAGAAAGAAATGCAAAAAAGCGTTGTTTTTGGACGGCAATGAAGAAATGACTATATTTCGCGATTTCTCCTGCTCAGAAAGACTTAGAAAGTTGATAATTGTGGGCAATGTTAGAAATGTCATGAGAAACAAGAATTATCTAAAAAGGATTGATGTAAATCATTGTTTCTAAGAGAAAGTGAGACAGGAATGCAAAAAAGCGTTGTTTTTGGACGGCAATGAAGAAATGACTATGTTTTGCGATTTCTCCTGCTCAGAAAGACTTAGAAAGTTGATAATTGTGGGCAATGTTAGAAATGTCATGAGAAACACGAATTATGTAAAAGGATTGATGTAAATCATTGTTTCTAAGAGAAAGTGAGACAGGAATGCAAAAAAGCGTTGTTTTTGGACGGCAATGAAGAAATGACTATATTTCGCGATTTCTCCTGCTCAGAAAGACTTAGAAAGTTGATAATTGTGGGCAATGTTAGAAATGTCATGAGAAACACGAATTATGTAAAAGGATTGATGTAAATCATTGTTTCTAAGAGAAAGTGAGACAGGAATGCAAAAAAGCGTTGTTTTTGTACGGCAATGAAGAAATGACTATGTTTTGCAATTTCTCCTGCTCAGAAAGACTTAGAAAGTTGATAATTGTGGGCAATGTTAGAAATGTCATGGGAAACAAGAATTATGTAAAAGGATTGATGTAAATCATTGTTTACAAGAGAAAGTGAGAAAGAAATGCAAAAAAGCGTTGTTTTTGGACGGCAATGAAGAAATGACTATGTTTTGCGATTTCTCCTGCTCAGAAAGACTTAGAAAGTTGATAATTGTGGGCAATGTTAGAAATGTCATGAGAAACAAGAATTATGTAAAAGGATTGATGTAAATCATTGTTTACAAGAGAAAGTGAGAAAGAAATGCAAAAAAGCGTTGTTTTTGGACGGCAATGAAGAAATGACTATATTTCGCGATTTCTCCTGCTCAGAAAGACTTAGAAAGTTGATAATTGTGGGCAATGTTAGAAATGTCATGAGAAACACGAATTATGTAAAAGGATTGATGTAAATCATTGTTTCTAAGAGAAAGTGAGACAGGAATGCAAAAAAGCGTTGTTTTTGGACGGCAATGAAGAAATGACTATGTTTTGCGATTTCTCCTGCTCAGAAAGACTTAGAAAGTTGATAATTGTGGGCAATGTTAGAAATGTCATGAGAAACAAGAATTATGTAAAAGGATTGATGTAAATCATTGTTTACAAGAGAAAGTGAAAAAGAAATGCAAAAAAGCGTTGTTTTTGGACGGCAATGAAGAAATGACTATATTTCGCGATTTCTCCTGCTCAGAAAGACTTAGAAAGTTGATAATTGTGGGCAATGTTAGAAATGTCATGAGAAACACGAATTATGTAAAAGGATTGATGTAAATCATTGTTTCTAAGAGAAAGTGAGACAGGAATGCAAAAAAGCGTTGTTTTTGGACGGCAATAAAGAAATGACTATGTTTTGCGATTTCTCCTGCTCAGAAAGACTTAGAAAGTTGATAATTGTGGGCAATGTTAGAAATGTCATGAGAAACAAGAATTATGTAAAAGGATTGATGTAAATCATTGTTTACAAGAGAAAGTGAGAAAGAAATGCAAAAAAGCGTTGTTTTTGGACGGCAATGAAGAAATGACTATATTTCGCGATTTCTCCTGCTCAGAAAGACTTAGAAAGTTGATAATTGTGGGCAATGTTAGAAATGTCATGAGAAACACGAATTATGTAAAAGGATTGATGTAAATCATTGTTTCTAAGAGAAAGTGAGACAGGAATGCAAAAAAGCGTTGTTTTTGGACGGCAATGAAGAAATGACTATGTTTTGCGATTTCTCCTGCTCAGAAAGACTTAGAAAGTTGATAATTGTGGGCAATGTTAGAAATGTCATGAGAAACAAGAATTATGTAAAAGGATTGATGTAAATCATTGTTTACAAGAGAAAGTGAGAAAGAAATGCAAAAAAGCGTTGTTTTTGGACGGCAATGAAGAAATGACTATATTTCGCGATTTCTCCTGCTCAGAAAGACTTAGAAAGTTGATAATTGTGGGCAATGTTAGAAATGTCATGAGAAACACGAATTATGTAAAAGGATTGATGTAAATCATTGTTTCTAAGAGAAAGTGAGACAGGAATGCAAAAAAGCGTTGTTTTTGGACGGCAATGAAGAAATGACTATGTTTTGCGATTTCTCCTGCTCAGAAAGACTTAGAAAGTTGATAATTGTGGGCAATGTTAGAAATGTCATGAGAAACAAGAATTATGTAAAAGGATTGATGTAAATCATTGTTTACAAGAGAAAGTGAGAAAGAAATGCAAAAAAGCGTTGTTTTTGGACGGCAATGAAGAAATGACTATATTTCGCGATTTCTCCTGCTCAGAAAGACTTAGAAAGTTGATAATTGTGGGCAATGTTAGAAATGTCATGAGAAACACGAATTATGTAAAAGGATTGATGTAAATCATTGTTTCTAAGAGAAAGTGAGACAGGAATGCAAAAAAGCGTTGTTTTTGGACGGCAATGAAGAAATGACTATGTTTTGCAATTTCTCCTGCTCAGAAAGACTTAGAAAGTTGATAATTGTGGGCAATGTTAGAAATGTCATGAGAAACAAGAATTATGTAAAAGGATTGATGTAAATCATTGTTTACAAGAGAAAGTGAGAAAGAAATGCAAAAAAGCGTTGTTTTTGGACGGCAATGAAGAAATGACTATATTTCGCGATTTCTCCTGCTCAGAAAGACTTAGAAAGTTGATAATTGTGGGCAATGTTAGAAATGTCATGAGAAACACGAATTATGTAAAAGGATTGATGTAAATCATTGTTTCTAAGAGAAAGTGAGACAGGAATGCAAAAAAGCGTTGTTTTTGTACGGCAATGAAGAAATGACTATGTTTTGCAATTTCTCCTGCTCAGAAAGACTTAGAAAGTTGATAATTGTGGGCAATGTTAGAAATGTCATGAGAAACAAGAATTATGTAAAAGGATTGATGTAAATCATTGTTTACAAGAGAAAGTGAGAAAGAAATGCAAAAAAGCGTTGTTTTTGGACGGCAATGAAGAAATGACTATATTTCGCGATTTCTCCTGCTCAGAAAGACTTAGAAAGTTGATAATTGTGGGCAATGTTAGAAATGTCATGAGAAACACGAATTATGTAAAAGGATTGATGTAAATCATTGTTTCTAAGAGAAAGTGAGACAGGAATGCAAAAAAGCGTTGTTTTTGGACGGCAATGAAGAAATGACTATGTTTTGCGATTTCTCCTGCTCAGAAAGACTTAGAAAGTTGATAATTGTGGGCAATGTTAGAAATGTCATGAGAAACAAGAATTATGTAAAAGGATTGATGTAAATCATTGTTTACAAGAGAAAGTGAGAAAGAAATGCAAAAAAGCGTTGTTTTTGGACGGCAATGAAGAAATGACTATATTTCGCGATTTCTCCTGCTCAGAAAGACTTAGAAAGTTGATAATTGTGGGCAATGTTAGAAATGTCATGAGAAACACGAATTATGTAAAAGGATTGATGTAAATCATTGTTTCTAAGAGAAAGTGAGACAGGAATGCAAAAAAGCGTTGTTTTTGTACGGCAATGAAGAAATGACTATGTTTTGCGATTTCTCCTGCTCAGAAAGACTTAGAAAGTTGATAATTGTGGGCAATGTTAGAAATGTCATGAGAAACAAGAATTATGTAAAAGGATTGATGTAAATCATTGTTTACAAGAGAAAGTGAGAAAGAAATGCAAAAAAGCGTTGTTTTTGGACGGCAATGAAGAAATGACTATATTTCGCGATTTCTCCTGCTCAGAAAGACTTAGAAAGTTGATAATTGTGGGCAATGTTAGAAATGTCATGAGAAACACGAATTATGTAAAAGGATTGATGTAAATCATTGTTTCTAAGAGAAAGTGAGACAGGAATGCAAAAAAGCGTTGTTTTTGTACGGCAATGAAGAAATGACTATGTTTTGCAATTTCTCCTGCTCAGAAAGACTTAGAAAGTTGATAATTGTGGGCAATGTTAGAAATGTCATGAGAAACAAGAATTATGTAAAAGGATTGATGTAAATCATTGTTTACAAGAGAAAGTGAGAAAGAAATGCAAAAAAGCGTTGATTTTGGACGGCAATGAAGAAATGACTATGTTTTGCGATTTCTCCTGCTCAGAAAGACTTAGAAAGTTGATAATTGTGGGCAATGTTAGAAATGTCATGAGAAACAAGAATTATGTAAAAGGATTGATGTAAATCATTGTTTACAAGAGAAAGTGAGAAAGAAATGCAAAAAAGCGTTGTTTTTGGACGGCAATGAAGAAATGACTATATTTCGCGATTTCTCCTGCTCAGAAAGACTTAGAAAGTTGATAATTGTGGGCAATGTTAGAAATGTCATGAGAAACACGAATTATGTAAAAGGATTGATGTAAATCATTGTTTCTAAGAGAAAGTGAGACAGGAATGCAAAAAAGTGTTGTTTTTGTACGGCAATGAAGAAATGACTATGTTTTGCAATTTCTCCTGCTCAGAAAGACTTAGAAAGTTGATAATTGTGGGCAATGTTAGAAATGTCATGAGAAACAAGAATTATGTAAAAGGATTGATGTAAATCATTGTTTACAAGAGAAAGTGAGAAAGAAATGCAAAAAAGCGTTGTTTTTGGACGGCAATGAAGAAATGACTATGTTTTGCGATTTCTCCTGCTCAGAAAGACTTAGAAAGTTGATAATTGTGGGCAATGTTAGAAATGTCATGAGAAACAAGAATTATGTAAAAGGATTGATGTAAATCATTGTTTACAAGAGAAAGTGAGAAAGAAATGCAAAAAAGCGTTGTTTTTGGACGGCAATGAAGAAATGACTATATTTCGCGATTTCTCCTGCTCAGAAAGACTTAGAAAGTTGATAATTGTGGGCAATGTTAGAAATGTCATGAGAAACACGAATTATGTAAAAGGATTGATGTAAATCATTGTTTCTAAGAGAAAGTGAGACAGGAATGCAAAAAAGTGTTGTTTTTGTACGGCAATGAAGAAATGACTATGTTTTGCAATTTCTCCTGCTCAGAAAGACTTAGAAAGTTGATAATTGTGGGCAATGTTAGAAATGTCATGAGAAACAAGAATTATGTAAAAGGATTGATGTAAATCATTGTTTACAAGAGAAAGTGAGAAAGAAATGCAAAAAAGCATTGTTTTTGGACGGCAATGAAGAAATGACTATGTTTTGCGATTTCTCCTGCTCAGAAAGACTTAGAAAGTTGATAATTGTGGGCAATGTTAGAAATGTCATGAGAAACAAGAATTATGTAAAAGGATTGATGTAAATCATTGTTTACAAGAGAAAGTGAGAAAGAAATGCAAAAAAGCGTTGTTTTTGGACGGCAATGAAGAAATGACTATATTTCGCGATTTCTCCTGCTCAGAAAGACTTAGAAAGTTGATAATTGTGGGCAATGTTAGAAATGTCATGAGAAACAAGAATTATGTAAAAGGATTGATGTAAATCATTGTTTCTAAGAGAAAGTGAGACAGGAATGCAAAAAAGCGTTGTTTTTGTACGGCAATGAAGAAATGACTATGTTTTGCAATTTCTCCTGCTCAGAAAGACTTAGAAAGTGGATAATTGTGGGCAATGTTAGAAATGTCATGAGAAACAAGAATTATGTAAAAGGATTGATGTAAATCATTGTTTATAAGAGAAAGTGAGAAAGAAATGCAAAAAAGCGTTGTTTTTGGACGTCAATGAAGAAATGACTATGTTTTGCGATTTCTCCTGCTCAGAAAGACTTAGAAAGTTGATAATTGTGGGCAATGTTAGAAATGTCATGAGAAACAAGTATTATGTAAAAGGATTGATGTAAATCATTGTTTACAAGAGAAAGTGAGAAAGAAATGCAAAAAAGCGTTGTTTTTGGACGGCAATGAAGAAATGACTATGTTTTGCGATTTCTCCTGCTCAGAAAGACTTAGAAAGTTGATAATTGTGGGCAATGTTAGAAATGTCATGAGAAACAAGAATTATGTAAAACGATTGATGTAAATCATTGTTTCTAAGAGAAAGTGAGACAGGAATGCAAAAAAGCATTGTTTTTGGACGGCAATGAAGAAATGACTATGTTTTGCGATTTCTCCTGCTCAGAAAGACTTAGAAAGTTGATAATTGTGGGCAATGTTAGAAATGTCATGAGAAACAAGAATTATGTAAAACGATTGATGTAAATCATTGTTTCTAAGAGAAAGTGAGACAGGAATGCAAAAAAGCGTTGTTTTTGGACGGCAATGAAGAAATGACTATGTTTTGCGATTTCTCCTGCTCAGAAAGACTTAGAAAGTTGATAATTGTGGGAAATGTTAGAAATGTCATGAGAAACAAGAATTATCTAAAAAGGATTGATGTAAATCATTGTTTACAAGAGAAAGTGAGACAGAAATGCAAAAAAGCGTTGTTTTTGGACGGCAATGAAGAAATGACTATGTTTTGCGATTTCTCCTGCTCAGAAAGACTTAGAAAGTTGATAATTGTGGGCAATGTTAGAAATGTCATGAGAAACAAGAATTATGTAAAAGGATTGATGTAAATCATTGTTTCTAAGAGAAAGTGAGACAGGAATGCAAAAAAGCGTTGTTTTTGGACGGCAATGAAGAAATGACTATGTTTTGCGATTTCTCCTGCTCAGAAAGACTTAGAAAGTTGATAATTGTGGGCAATGTTAGAAATGTCATAAGAAACAAGAATTATCTAAAAACGATTGATGTAAATCATTGTTTACAAGAGAAAGTGAGACAGAAATGCAAAAAAGCGTTGTTTTTGTACGGCAATGAAGAAATGACTATGTTTTGCGATTTCTCCTGCTCAGAAAGACTTAGAAAGTTGATAATTGTGGGCAATGTTAGAAATGTCATGAGAAACAAGAATTATGTAAAAGGATTGATGTAAATCATTGTTTACAAGAGAAAGTGAGAAAGAAATGCAAAAAAGCGTTGTTTTTGGACGGCAATGAAGAAATGACTATATTTCGCGATTTCTCCTGCTCAGAAAGACTTAGAAAGTTGATAATTGTGGGCAATGTTAGAAATGTCATGAGAAACAAGAATTATGTAAAACGATTGATGTAAATCATTGTTTCTAAGAGAAAGTGAGACAGGAATGCAAAAAAGCGTTGTTTTTGGACGGCAATGAAGAAATGACTATGTTTTGCGATTTCTCCTGCTCAGAAAGACTTAGAAAGTTGATAATTGTGGGCAATGTTAGAAATGTCATGAGAAACAAGAATTATGTAAAAGGATTGATGTAAATCATTGTTTACAAGAGAAAGTGAGAAAGAAATGCAAAAAAGCGTTGTTTTTGGACGGCAATGAAGAAATGACTATATTTCGCGATTTCTCCTGCTCAGAAAGACTTAGAAAGTTGATAATTGTGGGCAATGTTAGAAATGTCATGAGAAACACGAATTATGTAAAAGGATTGATGTAAATCATTGTTTCTAAGAGAAAGTGAGACAGGAATGCAAAAAAGCGTTGTTTTTGTACGGCAATGAAGAAATGACTATGTTTTGCAATTTCTCCTGCTCAGAAAGACTTAGAAAGTTGATAATTGTGGGCAATGTTAGAAATGTCATGAGAAACAAGAATTATGTAAAAGGATTGATGTAAATCATTGTTTACAAGAGAAAGTGAGAAAGAAATGCAAAAAAGCGTTGTTTTTGGACGGCAATGAAGAAATGACTATGTTTTGCGATTTCTCCTGCTCAGAAAGACTTAGAAAGTTGATAATTGTGGGCAATGTTAGAAATGTCATGTGAAACAAGAATTATGTAAAAGGATTGATGTAAATCATTGTTTACAAGAGAAAGTGAGAAAGAAATGCAAAAAAGCGTTGTTTTTGGACGGCAATGAAGAAATGACTATATTTCGCGATTTCTCCTGCTCAGAAAGACTTAGAAAGTTGATAATTGTGGGCAATGTTAGAAATGTCATGAGAAACACGAATTATGTAAAAGGATTGATGTAAATCATTGTTTCTAAGAGAAAGTGAGACAGGAATGCAAAAAAGTGTTGTTTTTGTACGGCAATGAAGAAATGACTATGTTTTGCAATTTCTCCTGCTCAGAAAGACTTAGAAAGTTGATAATTGTGGGCAATGTTAGAAATGTCATGAGAAACAAGAATTATGTAAAAGGATTGATGTAAATCATTGTTTACAAGAGAAAGTGAGAAAGAAATGCAAAAAAGCGTTGTTTTTGGACGGCAATGAAGAAATGACTATGTTTTGCGATTTCTCCTGCTCAGAAAGACTTAGAAAGTTGATAATTGTGGGCAATGTTAGAAATGTCATGAGAAACAAGAATTATGTAAAAGGATTGATGTAAATCATTGTTTACAAGAGAAAGTGAGACAGGAATGCAAAAAAGCGTTGTTTTTGGACGGCAATGAAGAAATGACTATGTTTTGCGATTTCTCCTGCTCAGAAAGACTTAGAAAGTTGATAATTGTGGGCAATGTTAGAAATGTCATAAGAAACAAGAATTATCTAAAAACGATTGATGTAAATCATTGTTTACAAGAGAAAGTGAGACAGAAATGCAAAAAAGCGTTGTTTTTGTACGGCAATGAAGAAATGACTATGTTTTGCGATTTCTCCTGCTCAGAAAGACTTAGAAAGTTGATAATTGTGGGCAATGTTAGAAATGTCATGAGAAACAAGAATTATGTAAAAGGATTGATGTAAATCATTGTTTACAAGAGAAAGTGAGAAAGAAATGCAAAAAAGCGTTGTTTTTGGACGGCAATGAAGAAATGACTATATTTCGCGATTTCTCCTGCTCAGAAAGACTTAGAAAGTTGATAATTGTGGGCAATGTTAGAAATGTCATGAGAAACAAGAATTATGTAAAACGATTGATGTAAATCATTGTTTCTAAGAGAAAGTGAGACAGGAATGCAAAAAAGCGTTGTTTTTGGACGGCAATGAAGAAATGACTATGTTTTGCGATTTCTCCTGCTCAGAAAGACTTAGAAAGTTGATAATTGTGGGCAATGTTAGAAATGTCATGAGAAACAAGAATTATCTAAAAAGGATTGATGTAAATCATTGTTTACAAGAGAAAGTGAGACAGAAATCCAAAAAAGCGTTGTTTTTGGACGGCAATGAAGAAATGACTATGTTTTGCGATTTCTCCTGCTCAGAAAGACTTAGAAAGTTGATAATTGTGGGCAATGTTAGAAATGTCATGAGAAACAAGAATTATGTAAAACGATTGATGTAAATCATTGTTTCTAAGAGAAAGTGAGACAGGAATGCAAAAAAGCGTTGTTTTTGGACGGCAATGAAGAAATGACTATGTTTTGCGATTTCTCCTGCTCAGAAAGACTTAGAAAGTTGATAATTGTGGGCAATGTTAGAAATGTCATGAGAAACAAGAATTATGTAAAAGGATTGATGTAAATCATTGTTTACAAGAGAAAGTGAGAAAGAAATGCAAAAAAGCGTTGTTTTTGGACGGCAATGAAGAAATGACTATGTTTTGCGATTTCTCCTGCTCAGAAAGACTTAGAAAGTTGATAATTGTGGGCAATGTTAGAAATGTCATGAGAAACAAGAATTATGTAAAAGGATTGATGTAAATCATTGTTTACAAGAGAAAGTGAGACAGAAATGCAAAAAAGCGTTGTTTTTGGACGGCAATGAAGAAATGACTATGTTTTGCGATTTCTCCTGCTCAGAAAGACTTAGAAAGTTGATAATTGTGGGCAATGTTAGAAATGTCATGAGAAACAAGAATTATGTAAAAGGATTGATGTAAATCATTGTTTACAAGAGAAAGTGAGAAAGAAATGCAAAAAAGCGTTGTTTTTGGACGGCAATGAAGAAATGACTATATTTCGCGATTTCTCGTGCTCAGAAAGACTTAGAAAGTTGATAATTGTGGGCAATGTTAGAAATGTCATGAGAAACACGAATTATGTAAAAGGATTGATGTAAATCATTGTTTCTAAGAGAAAGTGAGACAGGAATGCAAAAAAGCGTTGTTTTTGGACGGCAATGAAGAAATGACTATGTTTTGCGATTTCTCCTGCTCAGAAAGACTTAGAAAGTTGATAATTGTGGGCAATGTTAGAAATGTCATGAGAAACAAGTATTATGTAAAAGGATTAATGTAAATCATTGTTTACAAGAGAAAGTGAGAAAGAAATGCAAAAAAGCGTTATTTTTGGACGGCAATGAAGAAATGACTATGTTTTGCGATTTCTCCTGCTCAGAAAGACTTAGAAAGTTGATAATTGTGGGCAATGTTAGAAATGTCATGAGAAACAAGAATTATGTAAAACGATTGATGTAAATCATTGTTTCTAAGAGAAAGTGAGACAGGAATGCAAAAAAGCGTTGTTTTTGGACGGCAATGAAGAAATGACTATGTTTTGCAATTTCTCCTGCTCAGAAAGACTTAGAAAGTTGATAATTGTGGGCAATGTTAGAAATGTCATGAGAAACAAGAATTATGTAAAATGATTGATGTAAATCATTGTTTCTAAGAGAAAGTGAGACAGGAATGCAAAAAAGCGTTGTTTTTGGACGGCAATGAAGAAATGACTATATTTCGCGATTTCTCCTGCTCAGAAAGACTTAGAAAGTTGATAATTGTGGGAAATGTTAGAAATGTCATGAGAAACAAGAATTATCTAAAAAGGATTGATGTAAATCATTGTTTCTAAGAGAAAGTGAGACAGGAATGCAAAAAAGCGTTGTTTTTGGACGGCAATGAAGAAATGACTATGTTTTGCGATTTCTGCTGCTCAGAAAGATTTAGAAAGTTGATAATTGTGGGCAATGTTAGAAATGTCATGAGAAACAAGAATTATGTAAAAGGATTGATGTAAATCATTGTTTACAAGAGAAAGTGAGAAAGAAATGCAAAAAAGCGTTGTTTTTGGACGGCAATGAAGAAATGACTATATTTCGCGATTTCTCCTGCTCAGAAAGACTTAGAAAGTTGATAATTGTGGGCAATGTTAGAAATGTCATGAGAAACACGAATTATGTAAAAGGATTGATGTAAATCATTGTTTCTAAGAGAAAGTGAGACAGGAATGCAAAAAAGCGTTGTTTTTGGACGGCAATGAAGAAATGACTATGTTTTGCGATTTCTCCTGCTCAGAAAGACTTAGAAAGTTGATAATTGTGGGCAATGTTAGAAATGTCATGAGAAACAAGAATTATGTAAAAGGATTGATGTAAATCATTGTTTACAAGAGAAAGTGAGAAAGAAATGCAAAAAAGCGTTGTTTTTGGACGGCAATGAAGAAATGACTATATTTCGCGATTTCTCCTGCTCAGAAAGACTTAGAAAGTTGATAATTGTGGGCAATGTTAGAAATGTCATGAGAAACACGAATTATGTAAAAGGATTGATGTAAATCATTGTTTCTAAGAGAAAGTGAGACAGGAATGCAAAAAAGCGTTGTTTTTGTACGGCAATCAAGAAATGACTATGTTTTGCAATTTCTCCTGCTCAGAAAGACTTAGAAAGTTGATAATTGTGGGCAATGTTAGAAATGTCATGAGAAACAAGAATTATGTAAAAGGATTGATGTAAATCATTGTTTACAAGAGAAAGTCAGAAAGAAATGCAAAAAAGCGTTGTTTTTGGACGGCAATGAAGAAATGACTATGTTTTGCGATTTCTCCTGCTCAGAAAGACTTAGAAAGTTGATAATTGTGGGCAATGTTAGAAATGTCATGAGAAACAAGAATTATGTAAAAGGATTGATGTAAATCATTGTTTACAAGAGAAAGTGAGAAAGAAATGCAAAAAAGCGTTGTTTTTGGACGGCAATGAAGAAATGACTATATTTCGCGATTTCTCCTGCTCAGAAAGACTTAGAAAGTTGACAATTGTGGGCAATGTTAGAAATGTCATGAGAAACACGAATTATGTAAAAGGATTGATGTAAATCATTGTTTCTAAGAGAAAGTGAGACAGGAATGCAAAAAAGAGTTGTTTTTGGACGGCAATGAAGAAATGACTATGTTTTGCGATTTCTCCTGCTCAGAAAGACTTAGAAAGTTGATAATTGTGGGCAATGTTAGAAATGTCATGAGAAACAAGAATTATGTAAAAGGATTGATGTAAATCATTGTTTACAAGAGAAAGTGAGAAAGAAATGCAAAAAAGCGTTGTTTTTGGACGGCAATGAAGAAATGACTATATTTCGCGATTTCTCCTGCTCAGAAAGACTTAGAAAGTTGATAATTGTGGGCAATGTTAGAAATGTCATGAGAAACACGAATTATGTAAAAGGATTGATGTAAATCATTGTTTCTAAGAGAAAGTGAGACAGGAATGCAAAAAAGCGTTGTTTTTGGACGGCAATGAAGAAATGACTATGTTTTGCGATTTCTCCTGCTCAGAAAGACTTAGAAAGTTGATAATTGTGGGCAATGTTAGAAATGTCATGAGAAACAAGAATTATGTAAAAGGATTGATGTAAATCATTGTTTACAAGAGAAAGTGAGAAAGAAAT
This sequence comes from Mixophyes fleayi, assembly GCF_038048845.1. Lineage (NCBI taxonomy): Eukaryota > Metazoa > Chordata > Amphibia > Anura > Limnodynastidae > Mixophyes > Mixophyes fleayi. The sequence continues at coordinate 42,473 of NW_027448226.1, forward strand.
GCAAAAAAGCGTTGTTTTTGGACGGCAATGAAGAAATGATTATTTCGCGATTTCTCCTGCTCAGAAAGACTTAGAAAGTTGATAATTGTGGGCAATGTTAGAAATGTCATGAGAAACACGAATTATGTAAAAGGATTGATGTAAATCATTGTTTCTAAGAGAAAGTGAGACAGGAATGCAAAAAAGCGTTGTTTTTGGACGGCAATGAAGAAATGACTATGTTTTGCGATTTCTCCTGCTCAGAAAGACTTAGAAAGTTGATAATTGTGGGCAATGTTAGAAATGTCATGAGAAACAAGAATTATGTAAAAGGATTGATGTAAATCATTGTTTACAAGAGAAAGTGAGAAAGAAATGCAAAAAAGCGTTGTTTTTGGACGGCAATGAAGAAATGACTATATTTCGCGATTTCTCCTGCTCAGAAAGACTTAGAAAGTTGATAATTGTGGGCAATGTTAGAAATGTCATGAGAAACACGAATTATGTAAAAGGATTGATGTAAATCATTGTTTCTAAGAGAAAGTGAGACAGGAATGCAAAAAAGCGTTGTTTTTGGACGGCAATGAAGAAATGACTATGTTTTGCAATTTCTCCTGCTCAGAAAGACTTAGAAAGTGGATAATTGTGGGCAATGTTAGAAATGTCATGAGAAACAAGAATTATGTAAAAGGATTGATGTAAATCATTGTTTACAAGAGAAAGTGAGAAAGAAATGCAAAAAAGCGTTGTTTTTGGACGGCAATGAAGAAATGACTATGTTTTGCGATTTCTCCTGCTCAGAAAGACTTAGAAAGTTGATAATTGTGGGCAATGTTAGAAATGTCATGAGAAACAAGAATTATGTAAAAGGATTGATGTAAATCATTGTTTACAAGAGAAAGTGAGAAAGAAATGCAAAAAAGCGTTGTTTTTGGACGGCAATGAAGAAATGACTATGTTTTGCAATTTCTCCTGCTCAGAAAGACTTAGAAAGTTGATAATTGTGGGCAATGTTAGAAATGTCATGAGAAACAAGAATTATGTAAAAGGATTGATGTACATCATTGTTTACAAGAGAAAGTGAGAAAGAAATGCAAAAAAGCGTTGTTTTTGGACGGCAATGAAGAAATGACTATGTTTTGCGATTTCTCCTGCTCAGAAAGACTTAGAAAGTTGATAATTGTGGGCAATGTTAGAAATGTCATGAGAAACAAGAATTATGTAAAAGGATTGATGTAAATCATTGTTTACAAGAGAAAGTGAGAAAGAAATGCAAAAAAGCGTTGTTTTTGGACGGCAATGAAGAAATGACTATATTTCGCGATTTCTCCTGCTCAGAAAGACTTAGAAAGTTGATAATTGTGGGCAATGTTAGAAATGTCATGAGAAACACGAATTATGTAAAAGGATTGATGTAAATCATTGTTTCTAAGAGAAAGTGAGACAGGAATGCAAAAAAGCGTTGTTTTTGGACGGCAATGAAGAAATGACTATGTTTTGCGATTTCTCCTGCTCAGAAAGACTTAGAAAGTTGATAATTGTGGGCAATGTTAGAAATGTCATGAGAAACACGAATTATGTAAAAGGATTGATGTAAATCATTGTTTCTAAGAGAAAGTGAGACAGGAATGCAAAAAAGCGTTGTTTTTGTACGGCAATGAAGAAATGACTATGTTTTGCAATTTCTCCTGCTCAGAAAGACTTAGAAAGTTGATAATTGTGGGCAATGTTAGAAATGTCATGAGAAACAAGAATTATGTAAAAGGATTGATGTAAATCATTGTTTACAAGAGAAAGTGAGAAAGAAATGCAAAAAAGCATTGTTTTTGGACGGCAATGAAGAAATGACTATGTTTTGCGATTTCTCCTGCTCAGAAAGACTTAGAAAGTTGATAATTGTGGGCAATGTTAGAAATGTCATGAGAAACAAGAATTATGTAAAAGGATTGATGTAAATCATTGTTTACAAGAGAAAGTGAGAAAGAAATGCAAAAAAGCGTTGTTTTTGGACGGCAATGAAGAAATGACTATATTTCGCGATTTCTCCTGCTCAGAAAGACTTAGAAAGTTGATAATTGTGGGCAATGTTAGAAATGTCATGAGAAACACGAATTATGTAAAAGGATTGATGTAAATCATTGTTTCTAAGAGAAAGTGAGACAGGAATGCAAAAAAGTGTTGTTTTTGTACGGCAATGAAGAAATGACTATGTTTTGCAATTTCTCCTGCTCAGAAAGACTTAGAAAGTTGATAATTGTGGGCAATGTTAGAAATGTCATGAGAAACAAGAATTATGTAAAAGGATTGATGTAAATCATTGTTTACAAGAGAAAGTGAGAAAGAAATGCAAAAAAGCGTTGTTTTTGGACGGCAATGAAGAAATGACTATGTTTTGCGATTTCTCCTGCTCAGAAAGACTTAGAAAGTTGATAATTGTGGGCAATGTTAGAAATGTCATGAGAAACAAGAATTATGTAAAAGGATTGATGTAAATCATTGTTTACAAGAGAAAGTGAGAAAGAAATGCAAAAAAGCGTTGTTTTTGGACGGCAATGAAGAAATGACTATATTTCGCGATTTCTCCTGCTCAGAAAGACTTAGAAAGTTGATAATTGTGGGCAATGTTAGAAATGTCATGAGAAACACGAATTATGTAAAAGGATTGATGTAAATCATTGTTTCTAAGAGAAAGTGAGACAGGAATGCAAAAAAGCGTTGTTTTTGTACGGCAATGAAGAAATGACTATGTTTTGCAATTTCTCCTGCTCAGAAAGACTTAGAAAGTGGATAATTGTGGGCAATGTTAGAAATGTCATGAGAAACAAGAATTATGTAAAAGGATTGATGTAAATCATTGTTTACAAGAGAAAGTGAGAAAGAAATGCAAAAAAGCGTTGTTTTTGGACGGCAATGAAGAAATGACTATGTTTTGCGATTTCTCCTGCTCAGAAAGACTTAGAAAGTTGATAATTGTGGGCAATGTTAGAAATGTCATGAGAAACAAGAATTATGTAAAAGGATTGATGTAAATCATTGTTTACAAGAGAAAGTGAGAAAGAAATGCAAAAAAGCGTTGTTTTTGGACGGCAATGAAGAAATGACTATATTTCGCGATTTCTCCTGCTCAGAAAGACTTAGAAAGTTGATAATTGTGGGCAATGTTAGAAATGTCATGAGAAACACGAATTATGTAAAAGGATTGATGTAAATCATTGTTTCTAAGAGAAAGTGAGACAGGAATGCAAAAAAGCGTTGTTTTTGTACGGCAATGAAGAAATGACTATGTTTTGCAATTTCTCCTGCTCAGAAAGACTTAGAAAGTTGATAATTGTGGGCAATGTTAGAAATGTCATGAGAAACACGAATTATGTAAAAGGATTGATGTAAATCATTGTTTCTAAGAGAAAGTGAGACAGGAATGCAAAAAAGCGTTGTTTTTGTACGGCAATGAAGAAATGACTATGTTTTGCAATTTCTCCTGCTCAGAAAGACTTAGAAAGTTGATAATTGTGGGCAATGTTAGAAATGTCATGAGAAACAAGAATTATGTAAAAGGATTGATGTAAATCATTGTTTACAAGAGAAAGTGAGAAAGAAATGCAAAAAAGCGTTGTTTTTGGACGGCAATGAAGAAATGACTATGTTTTGCGATTTCTCCTGCTCAGAAAGACTTAGAAAGTTGATAATTGTGGGCAATGTTAGAAATGTCATGAGAAACAAGAATTATGTAAAAGGATTGATGTAAATCATTGTTTACAAGAGAAAGTGAGAAAGAAATGCAAAAAAGCGTTGTTTTTGGACGGCAATGAAGAAATGACTATATTTCGCGATTTCTCCTGCTCAGAAAGACTTAGAAAGTTGATAATTGTGGGGAATGTTAGAAATGTCATGAGACACACGAATTATGTAAAAGGATTGATGTAAATCATTGTTTACAAGAGAAAGTGAGAAAGAAATGCAAAAAAGCGTTGTTTTTGGACGGCAATGAAGAAATGACTATATTTCGCGATTTCTCCTGCTCAGAAAGACTTAGAAAAGTTGATAATTGTGGGCAATGTTAGAAATGTCATGAGAAACAAGAATTATGTAAAAGGATTGATGTAAATCATTGTTTCTAAGAGAAAGTGAGACAGGAATGCAAAAAAGCGTTGTTTTTGGACGGCAATGAAGAAATGACTATGTTTTGCGATTTCTCCTGCTCAGAAAGACTTAGAAAGTTGATAATTGTGGGCAATGTTAGAAATGTCATGAGAAACAAGAATTATGTAAAACGATTGATGTAAATCATTGTTTCTAAGAGAAAGTGAGACAGGAATGCAAAAAAGCGTTGTTTTTGGACGGCAATGAAGAAATGACTATATTTCGCGATTTCTCCTGCTCAGAAAGACTTAGAAAGTTGATAATTGTGGGAAATGTTAGAAATGTCATGAGAAACAAGAATTATCTAAAAAGGATTGATGTAAATCATTGTTTCTAAGAGAAAGTGAGACAGGAATGCAAAAAAGCGTTGTTTTTGGACGGCAATGAAGAAATGACTATGTTTTGCGATTTCTCCTGCTCAGAAAGACTTAGAAAGTTGATAATTGTGGGCAATGTTAGAAATGTCATGAGAAACACGAATTATGTAAAAGGATTGATGTAAATCATTGTTTCTAAGAGAAAGTGAGACAGGAATGCAAAAAAGCGTTGTTTTTGGACGGCAATGAAGAAATGACTATGTTTTGCGATTTCTCCTGCTCAGAAAGACTTAGAAAGTTGATAATTGTGGGCAATGTTAGAAATGTCATGAGAAACAAGAATTATGTAAAAGGATTGATGTAAATCATTGTTTACAAGAGAAAGTGAGAAAGAAATGCAAAAAAGCGTTGTTTTTGGACGGCAATGAAGAAATGATTATTTCGCGATTTCTCCTGCTCAGAAAGACTTAGAAAGTTGATAATTGTGGGCAATGTTAGAAATGTCATGAGAAACACGAATTATGTAAAAGGATTGATGTAAATCATTGTTTCTAAGAGAAAGTGAGACAGGAATGCAAAAAAGCGTTGTTTATGGACGGCAATGAAGAAATGACTATGTTTTGCGATTTCTCCTGCTCAGAAAGACTTAGAAAGTTGATAATTGTGGGCAATGTTAGAAATGTCATGAGAAACAAGAATTATGTAAAAGGATTGATGTAAATCATTGTTTACAAGAGAAAGTGAGAAAGAAATGCAAAAAAGCGTTGTTTTTGGACGGCAATGAAGAAATGACTATATTTCGCGATTTCTCCTGCTCAGAAAGACTTAGAAAGTTGATAATTGTGGGCAATGTTAGAAATGTCATGAGAAACACGAATTATGTAAAAGGATTGATGTAAATCATTGTTTCTAAGAGAAAGTGAGACAGGAATGCAAAAAAGCGTTGTTTTTGGACGGCAATGAAGAAATGACTATGTTTTGCAATTTCTCCTGCTCAGAAAGACTTAGAAAGTGGATAATTGTGGGCAATGTTAGAAATGTCATGAGAAACAAGAATTATGTAAAAGGATTGATGTAAATCATTGTTTACAAGAGAAAGTGAGAAAGAAATGCAAAAAAGCGTTGTTTTTGGACGGCAATGAAGAAATGACTATGTTTTGCGATTTCTCCTGCTCAGAAAGACTTAGAAAGTTGATAATTGTGGGCAATGTTAGAAATGTCATGAGAAACAAGAATTATGTAAAAGGATTGATGTAAATCATTGTTTACAAGAGAAAGTGAGAAAGAAATGCAAAAAAGCGTTGTTTTTGGACGGCAATGAAGAAATGACTATGTTTTGCAATTTCTCCTGCTCAGAAAGACTTAGAAAGTTGATAATTGTGGGCAATGTTAGAAATGTCATGAGAAACAAGAATTATGTAAAAGGATTGATGTACATCATTGTTTACAAGAGAAAAGTGAGAAAGAAATGCAAAAAAGCGTTGTTTTTGGACGGCAATGAAGAAATGACTATGTTTTGCGATTTCTCCTGCTCAGAAAGACTTAGAAAGTTGATAATTGTGGGCAATGTTAGAAATGTCATGAGAAACAAGAATTATGTAAAAGGATTGATGTAAATCATTGTTTACAAGAGAAAGTGAGAAAGAAATGCAAAAAAGCGTTGTTTTTGGACGGCAATGAAGAAATGACTATATTTCGCGATTTCTCCTGCTCAGAAAGACTTAGAAAGTTGATAATTGTGGGCAATGTTAGAAATGTCATGAGAAACACGAATTATGTAAAAGGATTGATGTAAATCATTGTTTCTAAGAGAAAGTGAGACAGGAATGCAAAAAAGCGTTGTTTTTGGACGGCAATGAAGAAATGACTATGTTTTGCGATTTCTCCTGCTCAGAAAGACTTAGAAAGTTGATAATTGTGGGCAATGTTAGAAATGTCATGAGAAACACGAATTATGTAAAATGATTGATGTAAATCATTGTTTCTAAGAGAAAGTGAGACAGGAATGCAAAAAAGCGTTGTTTTTGTACGGCAATGAAGAAATGACTATGTTTTGCAATTTCTCCTGCTCAGAAAGACTTAGAAAGTTGATAATTGTGGGCAATGTTAGAAATGTCATGAGAAACAAGAATTATGTAAAAGGATTGATGTAAATCATTGTTTACAAGAGAAAGTGAGAAAGAAATGCAAAAAAGCATTGTTTTTGGACGGCAATGAAGAAATGACTATGTTTTGCGATTTCTCCTGCTCAGAAAGACTTAGAAAGTTGATAATTGTGGGCAATGTTAGAAATGTCATGAGAAACAAGAATTATGTAAAAGGATTGATGTAAATCATTGTTTACAAGAGAAAGTGAGAAAGAAATGCAAAAAAGCGTTGTTTTTGGACGGCAATGAAGAAATGACTATATTTCGCGATTTCTCCTGCTCAGAAAGACTTAGAAAGTTGATAATTGTGGGCAATGTTAGAAATGTCATGAGAAACACGAATTATGTAAAAGGATTGATGTAAATCATTGTTTCTAAGAGAAAGTGAGACAGGAATGCAAAAAAGTGTTGTTTTTGTACGGCAATGAAGAAATGACTATGTTTTGCAATTTCTCCTGCTCAGAAAGACTTAGAAAGTTGATAATTGTGGGCAATGTTAGAAATGTCATGAGAAACAAGAATTATGTAAAAGGATTGATGTAAATCATTGTTTACAAGAGAAAGTGAGAAAGAAATGCAAAAAAGCGTTGTTTTTGGACGGCAATGAAGAAATGACTATGTTTTGCGATTTCTCCTGCTCAGAAAGACTTAGAAAGTTGATAATTGTGGGCAATGTTAGAAATGTCATGAGAAACAAGAATTATGTAAAAGGATTGATGTAAATCATTGTTTACAAGAGAAAGTGAGAAAGAAATGCAAAAAAGCGTTGTTTTTGGACGGCAATGAAGAAATGACTATATTTCGCGATTTCTCCTGCTCAGAAAGACTTAGAAAGTTGATAATTGTGGGCAATGTTAGAAATGTCATGAGAAACACGAATTATGTAAAAGGATTGATGTAAATCATTGTTTCTAAGAGAAAGTGAGACAGGAATGCAAAAAAGCGTTGTTTTTGTACGGCAATGAAGAAATGACTATGTTTTGCAATTTCTCCTGCTCAGAAAGACTTAGAAAGTGGATAATTGTGGGCAATGTTAGAAATGTCATGAGAAACAAGAATTATGTAAAAGGATTGATGTAAATCATTGTTTACAAGAGAAAGTGAGAAAGAAATGCAAAAAAGCGTTGTTTTTGGACGGCAATGAAGAAATGACTATGTTTTGCGATTTCTCCTGCTCAGAAAGACTTAGAAAGTTGATAATTGTGGGCAATGTTAGAAATGTCATGAGAAACAAGAATTATGTAAAAGGATTGATGTAAATCATTGTTTACAAGAGAAAGTGAGAAAGAAATGCAAAAAAGCGTTGTTTTTGGACGGCAATGAAGAAATGACTATATTTCGCGATTTCTCCTGCTCAGAAAGACTTAGAAAGTTGATAATTGTGGGCAATGTTAGAAATGTCATGAGAAACACGAATTATGTAAAAGGATTGATGTAAATCATTGTTTCTAAGAGAAAGTGAGACAGGAATGCAAAAAAGCGTTGTTTTTGTACGGCAATGAAGAAATGACTATGTTTTGCAATTTCTCCTGCTCAGAAAGACTTAGAAAGTTGATAATTGTGGGCAATGTTAGAAATGTCATGAGAAACACGAATTATGTAAAAGGATTGATGTAAATCATTGTTTCTAAGAGAAAGTGAGACAGGAATGCAAAAAAGCGTTGTTTTTGTACGGCAATGAAGAAATGACTATGTTTTGCAATTTCTCCTGCTCAGAAAGACTTAGAAAGTTGATAATTGTGGGCAATGTTAGAAATGTCATGAGAAACAAGAATTATGTAAAAGGATTGATGTAAATCATTGTTTACAAGAGAAAGTGAGAAAGAAATGCAAAAAAGCGTTGTTTTTGGACGGCAATGAAGAAATGACTATGTTTTGCGATTTCTCCTGCTCAGAAAGACTTAGAAAGTTGATAATTGTGGGCAATGTTAGAAATGTCATGAGAAACAAGAATTATGTAAAAGGATTGATGTAAATCATTGTTTACAAGAGAAAGTGAGAAAGAAATGCAAAAAAGCGTTGTTTTTGGACGGCAATGAAGAAATGACTATATTTCGCGATTTCTCCTGCTCAGAAAGACTTAGAAAGTTGATAATTGTGGGCAATGTTAGAAATGTCATGAGACACACGAATTATGTAAAAGGATTGATGTAAATCATTGTTTCTAAGAGAAAGTGAGACAGGAATGCAAAAAAGCGTTGTTTTTGTACGGCAATGAAGAAATGACTATGTTTTGCGATTTCTCCTGCTCAGAAAGACTTAGAAAGTTGATAATTGTGGGCAATGTTAGAAATGTCATGAGAAACAAGAATTATGTAAAAGGATTGATGTAAATCATTGTTTACAAGAGAAAGTGAGAAAGAAATGCAAAAAAGCGTTGTTTTTGGACGGCAATGAAGAAATGACTATATTTCGCGATTTCTCCTGCTCAGAAAGACTTAGAAAGTTGATAATTGTGGGCAATGTTAGAAATGTCATGAGAAACAAGAATTATGTAAAAGGATTGATGTAAATCATTGTTTCTAAGAGAAAGTGAGACAGGAATGCAAAAAAGCGTTGTTTTTGGACGGCAATGAAGAAATGACTATGTTTTGCGATTTCTCCTGCTCAGAAAGACTTAGAAAGTTGATAATTGTGGGCAATGTTAGAAATGTCATGAGAAACAAGAATTATGTAAAACGATTGATGTAAATCATTGTTTCTAAGAGAAAGTGAGACAGGAATGCAAAAAAGCGTTGTTTTTGGACGGCAATGAAGAAATGACTATATTTCGCGATTTCTCCTGCTCAGAAAGACTTAGAAAGTTGATAATTGTGGGAAATGTTAGAAATGTCATGAGAAACAAGAATTATCTAAAAAGGATTGATGTAAATCATTGTTTCTAAGAGAAAGTGAGACAGGAATGCAAAAAAGCGTTGTTTTTGGACGGCAATGAAGAAATGACTATGTTTTGCGATTTCTCCTGCTCAGAAAGACTTAGAAAGTTGATAATTGTGGGCAATGTTAGAAATGTCATGAGAAACACGAATTATGTAAAAGGATTGATGTAAATCATTGTTTCTAAGAGAAAGTGAGACAGGAATGCAAAAAAGCGTTGTTTTTGGACGGCAATGAAGAAATGACTATATTTCGCGATTTCTCCTGCTCAGAAAGACTTAGAAAGTTGATAATTGTGGGCAATGTTAGAAATGTCATGAGAAACACGAATTATGTAACAGGATTGATGTAAATCATTGTTTCTAAGAGAAAGTGAGACAGGAATGCAAAAAAGCGTTGTTTTTGTACGGCAATGAAGAAATGACTATGTTTTGCAATTTCTCCTGCTCAGAAAGACTTAGAAAGTTGATAATTGTGGGCAATGTTAGAAATGTCATGAGAAACAAGAATTATGTAAAAGGATTGATGTAAATCATTGTTTACAAGAGAAAGTGAGAAAGAAATGCAAAAAAGCGTTGTTTTTGGACGGCAATGAAGAAATGACTATGTTTTGCGATTTCTCCTGCTCAGAAAGACTTAGAAAGTTGATAATTGTGGGCAATGTTAGAAATGTCATGAGAAACAAGAATTATGTAAAAGGATTGATGTAAATCATTGTTTACAAGAGAAAGTGAGAAAGAAATGCAAAAAAGCGTTGTTTTTGGACGGCAATGAAGAAATGACTATATTTCGCGATTTCTCCTGCTCAGAAAGACTTAGAAAGTTGATAATTGTGGGCAATGTTAGAAATGTCATGAGAAACACGAATTATGTAAAAGGATTGATGTAAATCATTGTTTCTAAGAGAAAGTGAGACAGGAATGCAAAAAAGCGTTGTTTTTGGACGGCAATGAAGAAATGACTATGGTTTGCGATTTCTCCTGCTCAGAAAGACTTAGAAAGTTGATAATTGTGGGCAATGTTAGAAATGTCATGAGAAACAAGAATTATGTAAAAGGATTGATGTAAATCATTGTTTACAAGAGAAAGTGAGAAAGAAATGCAAAAAAGCGTTGTTTTTGGACGGCAATGAAGAAATGACTATGTTTTGCGATTTCTCCTGCTCAGAAAGACTTAGAAAGTTGATAATTGTGGGCAATGTTAGAAATGTCATGAGAAACAAGAATTATGTAAAAGGATTGATGTAAATCATTGTTTACAAGAGAAAGTGAGAAAGAAATGCAAAAAAGCGTTGTTTTTGGACGGCAATGAAGAAATGACTATATTTCGCGATTTCTCCTGCTCAGAAAGACTTAGAAAGTTGATAATTGTGGGCAATGTTAGAAATGTCATGAGACACACGAATTATGTAAAAGGATTGATGTAAATCATTGTTTCTAAGAGAAAGTGAGACAGGAATGCAAAAAAGCGTTGTTTTTGTACGGCAATGAAGAAATGACTATGTTTTGCGATTTCTCCTGCTCAGAAAGACTTAGAAAGTTGATAATTGTGGGCAATGTTAGAAATGTCATGAGAAACAAGAATTATGTAAAAGGATTGATGTAAATCATTGTTTACAAGAGAAAGTGAGAAAGAAATGCAAAAAAGCGTTGTTTTTGGACGGCAATGAAGAAATGACTATATTTCGCGATTTCTCCTGCTCAGAAAGACTTAGAAAGTTGATAATTGTGGGCAATGTTAGAAATGTCATGAGAAACAAGAATTATGTAAAAGGATTGATGTAAATCATTGTTTCTAAGAGAAAGTGAGACAGGAATGCAAAAAAGCGTTGTTTTTGGACGGCAATGAAGAAATGACTATGTTTTGCGATTTCTCCTGCTCAGAAAGACTTAGAAAGTTGATAATTGTGGGCAATGTTAGAAATGTCATGAGAAACAAGAATTATGTAAAACGATTGATGTAAATCATTGTTTCTAAGAGAAAGTGAGACAGGAATGCAAAAAAGCGTTGTTTTTGGACGGCAATGAAGAAATGACTATATTTCGCGATTTCTCCTGCTCAGAAAGACTTAGAAAGTTGATAATTGTGGGAAATGTTAGAAATGTCATGAGAAACAAGAATTATCTAAAAAGGATTGATGTAAATCATTGTTTCTAAGAGAAAGTGAGACAGGAATGCAAAAAAGCGTTGTTTTTGGACGGCAATGAAGAAATGACTATGTTTTGCGATTTCTCCTGCTCAGAAAGACTTAGAAAGTTGATAATTGTGGGCAATGTTAGAAATGTCATGAGAAACACGAATTATGTAAAAGGATTGATGTAAATCATTGTTTCTAAGAGAAAGTGAGACAGGAATGCAAAAAAGCGTTGTTTTTGGACGGCAATGAAGAAATGACTATATTTCGCGATTTCTCCTGCTCAGAAAGACTTAGAAAGTTGATAATTGTGGGCAATGTTAGAAATGTCATGAGAAACACGAATTATGTAACAGGATTGATGTAAATCATTGTTTCTAAGAGAAAGTGAGACAGGAATGCAAAAAAGCGTTGTTTTTGTACGGCAATGAAGAAATGACTATGTTTTGCAATTTCTCCTGCTCAGAAAGACTTAGAAAGTTGATAATTGTGGGCAATGTTAGAAATGTCATGAGAAACAAGAATTATGTAAAAGGATTGATGTAAATCATTGTTTACAAGAGAAAGTGAGAAAGAAATGCAAAAAAGCGTTGTTTTTGGACGGCAATGAAGAAATGACTATGTTTTGCGATTTCTCCTGCTCAGAAAGACTTAGAAAGTTGATAATTGTGGGCAATGTTAGAAATGTCATGAGAAACAAGAATTATGTAAAAGGATTGATGTAAATCATTGTTTACAAGAGAAAGTGAGAAAGAAATGCAAAAAAGCGTTGTTTTTGGACGGCAATGAAGAAATGACTATATTTCGCGATTTCTCCTGCTCAGAAAGACTTAGAAAGTTGATAATTGTGGGCAATGTTAGAAATGTCATGAGAAACACGAATTATGTAAAAGGATTGATGTAAATCATTGTTTCTAAGAGAAAGTGAGACAGGAATGCAAAAAAGCGTTGTTTTTGGACGGCAATGAAGAAATGACTATGGTTTGCGATTTCTCCTGCTCAGAAAGACTTAGAAAGTTGATAATTGTGGGCAATGTTAGAAATGTCATGAGAAACAAGAATTATGTAAAAGGATTGATGTAAATCATTGTTTACAAGAGAAAGTGAGAAAGAAATGCAAAAAAGCGTTGTTTTTGGACGGCAATGAAGAAATGACTATGTTTTGCGATTTCTCCTGCTCAGAAAGACTTAGAAAGTTGATAATTGTGGGCAATGTTAGAAATGTCATGAGAAACACGAATTATGTAAAAGGATTGATGTAAATCATTGTTTCTAAGAGAAAGTGAGACAGGAATGCAAAAAAGCGTTGTTTTTGGACGGCAATGAAGAAATGACTATATTTCGCGATTTCTCCTGCTCAGAAAGACTTAGAAAGTTGATAATTGTGGGCAATGTTAGAAATGTCATGAGAAACACGAATTATGTAACAGGATTGATGTAAATCATTGTTTCTAAGAGAAAGTGAGACAGGAATGCAAAAAAGCGTTGTTTTTGTACGGCAATGAAGAAATGACTATGTTTTGCAATTTCTCCTGCTCAGAAAGACTTAGAAAGTTGATAATTGTGGGCAATGTTAGAAATGTCATGAGAAACAAGAATTATGTAAAAGGATTGATGTAAATCATTGTTTACAAGAGAAAGTGAGAAAGAAATGCAAAAAAGCGTTGTTTTTGGACGGCAATGAAGAAATGACTATGTTTTGCGATTTCTCCTGCTCAGAAAGACTTAGAAAGTTGATAATTGTGGGCAATGTTAGAAATGTCATGAGAAACAAGAATTATGTAAAAGGATTGATGTAAATCATTGTTTACAAGAGAAAGTGAGAAAGAAATGCAAAAAAGCGTTGTTTTTGGACGGCAATGAAGAAATGACTATATTTCGCGATTTCTCCTGCTCAGAAAGACTTAGAAAGTTGATAATTGTGGGCAATGTTAGAAATGTCATGAGAAACACGAATTATGTAAAAGGATTGATGTAAATCATTGTTTCTAAGAGAAAGTGAGACAGGAATGCAAAAAAGCGTTGTTTTTGGACGGCAATGAAGAAATGACTATGGTTTGCGATTTCTCCTGCTCAGAAAGACTTAGAAAGTTGATAATTGTGGGCAATGTTAGAAATGTCATGAGAAACAAGAATTATGTAAAAGGATTGATGTAAATCATTGTTTACAAGAGAAAGTGAGAAAGAAATGCAAAAAAGCGTTGTTTTTGGACGGCAATGAAGAAATGACTATGTTTTGCGATTTCTCCTGCTCAGAAAGACTTAGAAAGTTGATAATTGTGGGCAATGTTAGAAATGTCATGAGAAACAAGAATTATGTAAAAGGATTGATGTAAATCATTGTTTACAAGAGAAAGTGAGAAAGAAATGCAAAAAAGCGTTGTTTTTGGACGGCAATGAAGAAATGACTATATTTCGCGATTTCTCCTGCTCAGAAAGACTTAGAAAGTTGATAATTGTGGGCAATGTTAGAAATGTCATGAGACACACGAATTATGTAAAAGGATTGATGTAAATCATTGTTTCTAAGAGAAAGTGAGACAGGAATGCAAAAAAGCGTTGTTTTTGTACGGCAATGAAGAAATGACTATGTTTTGCGATTTCTCCTGCTCAGAAAGACTTAGAAAGTTGATAATTGTGGGCAATGTTAGAAATGTCATGAGAAACAAGAATTATGTAAAAGGATTGATGTAAATCATTGTTTACAAGAGAAAGTGAGAAAGAAATGCAAAAAAGCGTTGTTTTTGGACGGCAATGAAGAAATGACTATATTTCGCGATTTCTCCTGCTCAGAAAGACTTAGAAAGTTGATAATTGTGGGCAATGTTAGAAATGTCATGAGAAACAAGAATTATGTAAAAGGATTGATGTAAATCATTGTTTCTAAGAGAAAGTGAGACAGGAATGCAAAAAAGCGTTGTTTTTGGACGGCAATGAAGAAATGACTATGTTTTGCGATTTCTCCTGCTCAGAAAGACTTAGAAAGTTGATAATTGTGGGCAATGTTAGAAATGTCATGAGAAACAAGAATTATGTAAAACGATTGATGTAAATCATTGTTTCTAAGAGAAAGTGAGACAGGAATGCAAAAAAGCGTTGTTTTTGGACGGCAATGAAGAAATGACTATATTTCGCGATTTCTCCTGCTCAGAAAGACTTAGAAAGTTGATAATTGTGGGAAATGTTAGAAATGTCATGAGAAACAAGAATTATCTAAAAAGGATTGATGTAAATCATTGTTTCTAAGAGAAAGTGAGACAGGAATGCAAAAAAGCGTTGTTTTTGGACGGCAATGAAGAAATGACTATGTTTTGCGATTTCTCCTGCTCAGAAAGACTTAGAAAGTTGATAATTGTGGGCAATGTTAGAAATGTCATGAGAAACACGAATTATGTAAAAGGATTGATGTAAATCATTGTTTCTAAGAGAAAGTGAGACAGGAATGCAAAAAAGCGTTGTTTTTGGACGGCAATGAAGAAATGACTATATTTCGCGATTTCTCCTGCTCAGAAAGACTTAGAAAGTTGATAATTGTGGGCAATGTTAGAAATGTCATGAGAAACACGAATTATGTAACAGGATTGATGTAAATCATTGTTTCTAAGAGAAAGTGAGACAGGAATGCAAAAAAGCGTTGTTTTTGTACGGCAATGAAGAAATGACTATGTTTTGCAATTTCTCCTGCTCAGAAAGACTTAGAAAGTTGATAATTGTGGGCAATGTTAGAAATGTCATGAGAAACAAGAATTATGTAAAAGGATTGATGTAAATCATTGTTTACAAGAGAAAGTGAGAAAGAAATGCAAAAAAGCGTTGTTTTTGGACGGCAATGAAGAAATGACTATGTTTTGCGATTTCTCCTGCTCAGAAAGACTTAGAAAGTTGATAATTGTGGGCAATGTTAGAAATGTCATGAGAAACAAGAATTATGTAAAAGGATTGATGTAAATCATTGTTTACAAGAGAAAGTGAGAAAGAAATGCAAAAAAGCGTTGTTTTTGGACGGCAATGAAGAAATGACTATATTTCGCGATTTCTCCTGCTCAGAAAGACTTAGAAAGTTGATAATTGTGGGCAATGTTAGAAATGTCATGAGAAACACGAATTATGTAAAAGGATTGATGTAAATCATTGTTTCTAAGAGAAAGTGAGACAGGAATGCAAAAAAGCGTTGTTTTTGGACGGCAATGAAGAAATGACTATGTTTTGCGATTTCTCCTGCTCAGAAAGACTTAGAAAGTTGATAATTGTGGGCAATGTTAGAAATGTCATGAGAAACAAGAATTATGTAAAAGGATTGATGTAAATCATTGTTTACAAGAGAAAGTGAGAAAGAAATGCAAAAAAGCGTTGTTTTTGGACGGCAATGAAGAAATGACTATATTTCGCGATTTCTCCTGCTCAGAAAGACTTAGAAAGTTGATAATTGTGGGCAATGTTAGAAATGTCATGAGAAACACGAATTATGTAAAAGATTGATGTAAATCATTGTTTCTAAGAGAAAGTGAGACAGGAATGCAAAAAAGCGTTGTTTTTGGACGGCAATGAAGAAATGACTATGTTTTGCAATTTCTCCTGCTCAGAAAGACTTAGAAAGTTGATAATTGTGGGCAATGTTAGAAATGTCATGAGAAACAAGAATTATGTAAAAGGATTGATGTAAATCATTGTTTACAAGAGAAAGTGAGAAGAAATGCAAAAAAGCGTTGTTTTGGACGGCAATGAAGAAATGACTATATTTCGCGATTTCTCTCTGCTCAGAAAGACTTAGAAAGTTGATAATTGTGGGCAATGTTAGAAATGTCATGAGAAACACGAATTATGTAAAAGGATTGATGTAAATCATTGTTTCTAAGAGAAAGTGAGACAGGAATGCAAAAAGCGTTGTTTTTGTACGGCAATGAAGAAATGACTATGTTTTGCAATTTCTCCTGCTCAGAAAGACTTAGAAAGTTGATAATTGTGGGCAATGTTAGAAATGTCATGAGAAACAAGAATTATGTAAAAGGATTGATGTAAATCATTGTTTACAAGAGAAAGTGAGAAAGAAATGCAAAAAAGCGTTGTTTTTGGACGGCAATGAAGAAATGACTATGTTTTGCGATTTCTCCTGCTCAGAAAGACTTAGAAAGTTGATAATTGTGGGCAATGTTAGAAATGTCATGAGAAACAAGAATTATGTAAAAGGATTGATGTAAATCATTGTTTACAAGAGAAAGTGAGAAAGAAATGCAAAAAAGCGTTGTTTTTGGACGGCAATGAAGAAATGACTATATTTCGCGATTTCTCCTGCTCAGAAAGACTTAGAAAGTTGATAATTGTGGGCAATGTTAGAAATGTCATGAGAAACACGAATTATGTAAAAGGATTGATGTAAATCATTGTTTCTAAGAGAAGTGAGACAGGAATGCAAAAAAGCGTTGTTTTTGGACGGCAATGAAGAAATGACTATGTTTTGCGATTTCTCCTGCTCAGAAAGACTTAGAAAGTTGATAATTGTAGGCAATGTTGTTAGAAATGTCATGAGAAACAAGAATTATGTAAAAGGATTGATGTAAATCATTGTTTACAAGAGAAAGTGAGAAAGAAATGCAAAAAAGCGTTGTTTTTGGACGGCAATGAAGAAATGACTATATTTCGCGATTTCTCCTGCTCAGAAAGACTTAGAAAGTTGATAATTGTGGGCAATGTTAGAAATGTCATGAGAAACACGAATTATGTAAAAGGATTGATGTAAATCATTGTTTCTAAGAGAAAGTGAGACAGGAATGCAAAAAAGCGTTGTTTTTGTACGGCAATGAAGAAATGACTATGTTTTGCGATTTCTCCTGCTCAGAAAGACTTAGAAAGTTGATAATTGTGGGCAATGTTAGAAATGTCATGAGAAACAAGAATTATGTAAAAGGATTGATGTAAATCATTGTTTACAAGAGAAAGTGAGAAAGAAATGCAAAAAAGCGTTGTTTTTGGACGGCAATGAAGAAATGACTATATTTCGCGATTTCTCCTGCTCAGAAAGACTTAGAAAGTTGATAATTGTGGGCAATGTTAGAAATGTCATGAGAAACACGAATTATGTAAAAGGATTGATGTAAATCATTGTTTCTAAGAGAAAGTGAGACAGGAATGCAAAAAAGCGTTGTTTTTGTACGGCAATGAAGAAATGACTATGTTTTGCAATTTCTCCTGCTCAGAAAGACTTAGAAAGTTGATAATTGTGGGCAATGTTAGAAATGTCATGAGAAACACGAATTATGTAAAAGGATTGATGTAAATCATTGTTTCTAAGAGAAAGTGAGACAGGAATGCAAAAAAGCGTTGTTTTTGTACGGCAATGAAGAAATGACTATGTTTTGCGATTTCTCCTGCTCAGAAAGACTTAGAAAGTTGATAATTGTGGGCAATGTTAGAAATGTCATGAGAAACAAGAATTATGTAAAAGGATTGATGTAAATCATTGTTTACAAGAGAAAGTGAGAAAGAAATGCAAAAAAGCGTTGTTTTTGGACGGCAATGAAGAAATGACTATATTTCGCGATTTCTCCTGCTCAGAAAGACTTAGAAAGTTGATAATTGTGGGCAATGTTAGAAATGTCATGAGAAACACGAATTATGTAAAAGGATTGATGTAAATCATTGTTTCTAAGAGAAAGTGAGACAGGAATGCAAAAAAGCGTTGTTTTTGTACGGCAATGAAGAAATGACTATGTTTTGCGATTTCTCCTGCTCAGAAAGACTTAGAAAGTTGATAATTGTGGGCAATGTTAGAAATGTCATGAGAAACAAGAATTATGTAAAACGATTGATGTAAATCATTGTTTCTAAGAGAAAGTGAGACAGGAATGCAAAAAAGCGTTGTTTTTGGACGGCAATGAAGAAATGACTATATTTCGCGATTTCTCCTGCTCAGAAAGACTTAGAAAGTTGATAATTGTGGGAAATGTTAGAAATGTCATGAGAAACAAGAATTATCTAAAAAGGATTGATGTAAATCATTGTTTCTAAGAGAAAGTGAGACAGGAATGCAAAAAAGCGTTGTTTTTGGACGGCAATGAAGAAATGACTATGTTTTGCGATTTCTCCTGCTCAGAAAGACTTAGAAAGTTGATAATTGTGGGCAATGTTAGAAATGTCATGAGAAACACGAATTATGTAAAAGGATTGATGTAAATCATTGTTTCTAAGAGAAAGTGAGACAGGAATGCAAAAAAGCGTTGTTTTTGGACGGCAATGAAGAAATGACTATATTTCGCGATTTCTCCTGCTCAGAAAGACTTAGAAAGTTGATAATTGTGGGCAATGTTAGAAATGTCATGAGAAACACGAATTATGTAACAGGATTGATGTAAATCATTGTTTCTAAGAGAAAGTGAGACAGGAATGCAAAAAAGCGTTGTTTTTGTACGGCAATGAAGAAATGACTATGTTTTGCAATTTCTCCTGCTCAGAAAGACTTAGAAAGTTGATAATTGTGGGCAATGTTAGAAATGTCATGAGAAACAAGAATTATGTAAAAGGATTGATGTAAATCATTGTTTACAAGAGAAAGTGAGAAAGAAATGCAAAAAAGCGTTGTTTTTGGACGGCAATGAAGAAATGACTATGTTTTGCGATTTCTCCTGCTCAGAAAGACTTAGAAAGTTGATAATTGTGGGCAATGTTAGAAATGTCATGAGAAACAAGAATTATGTAAAAGGATTGATGTAAATCATTGTTTACAAGAGAAAGTGAGAAAGAAATGCAAAAAAGCGTTGTTTTTGGACGA